>NW_018743341.1:0-45527 GCF_001683475.1 Chenopodium quinoa | reverse complement strand
TTGAATGATGTAAATCTAAATACACCCTCCCGAATATGGTTGATGGATTTAAAAATACTTATAGTTAGAATACTCAAATATCATGGAACAAGATAAAAGGGCCAAAACTCAAGGACACACTCAAAGTTTTGGGGTTTTAGGCCAGAGATAAGACTCACTCAATCTCTCCTAAGCTTATCACTCAAGACTTACTCAAAGCAATAAGGGAATACTTGAACTTGAGACAAACTCTAAGTTAAAATGCTAAAACACAAGGTTTTTATCCAAACTCAAAACTGGTTTTTATTTCTGTTTTGCTCTCCCTTTTATAGAGGAAAGGAGCAGCAAAAACACACCAAAAGTCAAGGAAAAACCGTCCAAGCATGAACAGCCAAAAGCCAGCAGTTTTCCTCCTTGATTTAAGCTAAACAATAAAAGCATAATAAAGCCTAATGATAACTTCCTATTACAACCGGCCAAAGAGCTAAACTCTTGGCATTATTTCAGCAACATTAACTAAAATATAAGATAATAATAGCTAGTAAATGGCTTAGGATCCACACGCCCAAAATAGCAGTGAAACGTGCCAAATCTGTAGTGAAGCGCGCCATGCGCCCAATCTTCAATCTACCCATGAAATGCAACATAGAACTTCAGCCTTCTTTATAAATGGATAAAATCCAAGAGTCTCTAAGACTAAAGCAACAGGTTCATTAGATGTCCACTTTGGATCATTCCCCCTTCTTCAAAAGAGTTTGCCTCAAACTTGAATCATCAAAGTATGGTGATAAATCCCCTACATTGAAAGTCGCACTAACACCCATCAATTCGTCTGGTAGCTCAATTTTGTAAGCACTATCGTTCACCCTCTCAAGAACCTTAAAAGGACCATCAGAACGAGGCATAAGCTTGTTTTTGCGAAGCTTAGGGAACCTCTCCTTCCTCAAATGCACCCAAACCAAGTCCCCGGGATGAAAAATAGGCTGTTTGCGTTTCTTATTGGCTCGCTCTTGGTATTTTTTATTCATCTCCTCAATTCTTTTCTTCACTTGCTCACAGGTTTTTTGAAAGGTTTCCACCCTCTTTTTAGCATCTTTCTCTACCATGTCACTCTTAACCATAGGAACAAGATCAATCGGCACAAATGGGTTCACTCCATAAACTACTTCAAATGGAGAACGGGAAGTAGTTAGGGAATGAGCTCTATTGTAAGCAAACTCCGCATGGGCTAATTTCATGTCCCAATCTTTTTGCGTTTTGCTCACAAGACCTCGTAACAAAGTACCCAAAGTTCTATTAGTGACCTCGGTTTGCCCATCGGTTTGGGGATGATGAGAGGTACTAAATAGTAACTTGGTACCCACAAGTTTCCATAGGGTTCTCCAAAAGTGACTAAGGAATTTGGAGTCCCTATCAGATACTATACTTCGAGGAATGCCATGGAGTTTGACAATTTCCTTGAAGTACAGCTCGGCCACTTTCACGGCATCATCAGTTTTATTACAAGCTACAAAGTGTGCCATTTTAGAGAATCTATCTACAACAACCATGATGCTATCTCTTCCCCTTTGAGTGCGAGGCAATCCAACAATGAAATCCATGCTAACACTTTCCCATGGAGCATCCGGAACTGGCAACGGAGTATAAAGACCCTTTGTGAAGTGTCCCTTAGCCTTTTGACAAGTAGCACATCTCTTCACAACATGAGTAACATCCTTGATCATTCTAGGCCAATAGAAGTGTTCACCTAGAATATCAAGAGTCTTTTGTATCCCAAAATGACCGGCTAAACCTCCACCATGCACTTCTCTCACTAATAACTCCCTAACCCCACTCTTCGGAACACATAGCTTGTTACCTTTAAAGAGGTAGCCATCTTGTCTCACAAACTCTTTGGTAGGATTCTCTATCTCACTAGCAAAGTCGGGATCATTTATGTAACATTCCTTGAGTTGTTCAAAACCCAAGATCTTAGCATCCACCATGGAAAGTAAGTAGCTCCGACGAGACAAAGCATCGGCCACAACATTACTCTTTCCATCCTTGTACTTGGAGCTAAAGGTAAATGATTGGAGAAACTCCACCCATTTAGCATGTCTCTTGTTGAGTTTTTGTTGCCCATGAATAAATTTTAGAGCCTCATTATCGGAATGAAGAACAAATGGTTTTGGTCTAAGGTAGTGAGACCAATGATCAAGTGCTCTAACTATGGCATAGAACTCACGGTCATAAGTGGAATAGTTCAACTTAGCCCCATTCAACTTCTCACTAAAGTAACTCACGGGCTTCTTCTCTTGAATCAAAAACAGCACCTATTCCAATCCCACTTGCATCACACTCTACCTCAAACACTTTGTTGAAATCTGGTAGCACAAGTATAGGAGCGTTGCAAAGCATATGTTTAACCTTCTCAAAGGCTCGTTGAGCATTTTCTTCCCATACGAACTCACCCTTTTTAGTCAACTCGGTGATTGGAGCCATGATGGTAGAGAAGTTTTTGATGAACCGCCTATAGAAGGAGGCAAGTCCATGAAAACTTCTAACTTCGTGCACATTGGTTGGAGCCAACCAAGACTGGACTGCTTTTACCTTCTCCGGATCTACATGAACCCCCTCTCCTGTTACAATGTATCCTAAGAATACAACACTAGGAGTCATGAATACACATTTTTCAAGCTTACCATACAACTTCACCTCCCTCAATTTTTCAAACAATCTCCTCAAATGAATTACATGATCATCATTGTTTTTACTATACACAAGAATGTCATCTAAGTAAACAACAACAAAATCATTAAGAAAAGGCCGGAGAACTTCATTCATCAATCTCATGAAGGAGCTTGGGGCGTTGCAAAGCCCAAATGGCATCACTAACCACTCATACAACCCTTGTTTTGTTTTGAAAGCCGTCTTCCACTCATCCCCCTCTCGAATTCTCATTTGATGGTACCCACTCCTTAAATCTATTTTGGAAAAGACTAAGGCACCACTCAACTCATCTAACATATCTTGCAATCGAGGCATAGGAAAACGGTATTTGACCGTTATATTGTTAATGGAACGACTATCAACACACATTCTCCAAGTACCATCTTTTTTTGGTACTAAGAGGGCTGGAACCGCGCAAGGACTAAGGCTTTCTCTCACATAACCTCTCTCAAGTAATTCGTTCACTTGCTTTTCAAGTTCCTTACTCTCTTCCGGATTACACCTATAGGCAGCCTTGTTGGGCAAAGGTGCTCCTGGAATTAAGTCAATGGCGTGCTCAATGCCTCTAATTGGAGATAGGCCTTTGGGCAAGTCATTGGGGAACACATCTTGGTACTCTTCTAATAACTCATTTAGCATGGATGAGTTAATACAAGTAGTACCATTATCATCTTTGGTCCTTACCACCAAAGCATACCCTCCCCCCATTTCTTTCATTATTCGTTCATATTCATTACAAGTTACAAGATAGTTGCTTTTCTCTTTTTCTTTCTTAGCAACTTTAGGAGGTAAAGGCACTAACTTAACTTTTCTACCATTTTTGGTAGTTACAATATACACATTAGTTTTCCCTTTATGCTCCGAATCATGATCAAACTGCCACGGTCTTCCAAGCAACAAATGACACGCATCCATAGGAAGAATATCACACCAACGCTCATCTTCGAACCCTCCAATGGAATAAGACACCAATGCTTGCTTCTTGACTCTAATGCTTGTGCCATCATTCAACCAATTGAGCTTGTAAGGTTCACCATGGTCTCTAGTGGGTAGCTTCAATTTACTCACAGCCTCGGATGAAACAACATCTGTTTGGGCACCACTATCAACAATCACATTGCAAGTCTTCTCTCCTATCTTGCATCTAGTGTGGAACAAGTTGTTTCGTTGTTTAAGATCAATTTCGGGTTCATTATACAAGATTCTACGAACCACCATCATGTTGAACTCATCTTCGGGTTGAATCTCTTCCTCATACTCTTCATCAAACTCGCAACCCTCCTCATGAGCCACAAAGTTATAGACCTTCTCCTCCTCATCCATGAGAGCACATTGAGAGGCTGTTAACACACTCTTACTAGGACATTCCGATGCAATATGTCCTCTCCCATGACACTTGAAGCATTTTCTCCTAGTTGAAAGCTCACTAGGCGAAACTACTTGTTTTTCTTTCCCTTTTGATGAGCTAGGTGAAAAGGTTTTACTTTGAAAAGTACTCCCTTTAGAGTTGAAAGGAGTAAATTTCGAAGTATTCTTGAAAGAAGAATTTTTGGGCTTCTCTTTCTCCCTTTCTTCTTTAAGTTGAGACTCATACTTCAAAGCTAGTTTGCATACATCACTAAAAGTGGCATAATGAGTAACTTCCACTTTCCTATTAATTTCTTTGGTCAACCCCTTGACAAATCTAGCAATTTTGTAAGCCTCCTTTTCTTGCAAGTCGCAAGTCAAGCCTAACCTTTCAAATTCTTTTATGTAATCCTCCACACTCATGTTTTCTTGTGATAGGTGGGTTAATTTTAAGTATTGATCTTGCTCATACTCTTTACTTACCCATTTTTCCCTCATTTTCTTTTTTAATTTTTCCCATGAGTCTATCTTATCTTTCCCTTCTCTTCTTCTATTTGACTTGAGGTTTTCATACCACAATGCAGCTAGTTTAGTGAGTTTAAGGACAGCCAACTTGAACCGTTTCCTATCATCATACCCCTTGTAATCAAAAACGGTTTCAATTTGCCTAACCCAATCTAAGAAAAGCCTCACAATCATGCCCTCCATCAAATTCATGCATATCAATTTTTAGACCCCTATCTTCATCAAATTGTCTAAAATTGTTACCACTATTTTCATCCTCCTCCTCTAATTCATTTATTTTCCTAGTGGCTTTAAGGAGCATATCAGATATGGCATCCATCCTAGTATCTTGTTGTGCCCTAGAGACTTCACTCTCTTCTGTTTTTTTCTCCAAATTCTCCAATTTTTCAGTGATTACTTGCAACATTCTAGCAAGCTCCTCACTAGACATGATTTCCACTATTTTTGCTTGGATATTACAAGTACAATGAAAACTGCCGAAATTAGAGACAAAATGAAAAACGAAAATTGCCTCTAGACTCTCAAAGGCTAACAAATTCAGAATATTCAGATCAAAACAACCAATTTGCAAAAAAGAAATTCCTCAAAAGCTTTTCGGATGAGGGAGAAATCTTCAATTGAATTCTGCCTTCCCGGTTTTGCCTCTTTTCTGCGTTGCTGCGAAAAACCTGCCCAGTTTATTAGCAGAAAAATTCCAAAATATCTGAAAATTTTTGTGAGTAATCTACGCAAAAAAAATATCCAGATTCAAAAAAGAAATAACTCGATTTGGACAGAAAACGAAGGAGATATGTCCTTCTCAAACCGCAACTCCAAACTGATTGAATTCTGCCGTTTTGCTCCAAACGCCTTCAAACTCGATTTTCTTCAAGAAACCCTTAACTAGGTTCTGATACCAGATGATGTAAATCTAAATACACCCTCCCGAATATGGGTTGATGGATTTAAAAATACTTATAGTTAGAATACTCAAATATCATGGAACAAGATAAAAGGGCCAAAACTCAAGGACACACTCAAAGTTTTGGGGTTTTAGGCCAGAGATAAGACTCACTCAATCTCTCCTAAGCTTATCACTCAAGACTTACTCAAAGCAATAAGGGAACACTTGAACTTGAGACAAACTCTAAGTTAAAATGCTAAAACACAAGGTTTTTTATCCAAACTCAAAACTGGTTTTTATTTCTGTTTTGCTCTCCCTTTTATAGAGGAAAGGAGCAGCAAAAACACACCAAAAGTCAAGGAAAACCGTCCAAGCATGAACAGCCAAAAGCCAGCAGTTTTCCTCCTTGATTTAAGCTAAACAATAAAAGCATAATAAAGCCTAATGATAACTTCCTATTACAACCGGCCAAAGAGCTAAACTCTTGGCATTATTTCAGCAACATTAACTAAAATATAAGATAATAATAGCTAGTAAATGGCTTAGGATCCACACGCCCAAAATAGCAGTGAAACGTGCCAAATCTGTAGTGAAGCGCGCCATGCGCCCAATCTTCAATCTACCCATGAAATGCAACATAGAACTTCAGCCTTCTTTGTAAATGGATAAAATCCAAGAGTCTCTAAGACTAAAGCAACAGGTTCATTAGATGTCCACTTTGGATCAGTGTTTGACTTTTATTTGATTCATAAAGCTTTGTTTGAACGTGTTTGACTTTCATTTGATTCAAAAAGCTCTGTTTGAAAGTGTTTAACTTTCGTTTGATTCAAGAAGCTTTGTTTGACTGTGTTTGAGTTTATTTCGATTCAAAAACATATATTTGAATGTGTTTGACTCTCATTTGATTCAAAAAGCTTTGTTTGAATGTATTTGACTTTCATTTGATTCACAAAGCTTTGTTTGAATGTGTTTGACTTTCATTTGATTCAAAAACTTTTATTTGAATGTGTTTGACTTTCTTTTTATTCAAAAAGTTTTGTTTAAATATGTTTGAATGTATTTCGATCCAAAAAGATTTGTTTGAATTTGTTTGACTTTCATTAGATTCATAAAGCATTGTTTGAACGTGTTTGACTTTCATTTGATTCAAAAAGCTTTGTTTGAATGTGTTTGAATTTCATTACATTCAAAAAGCTTTGTTTGAATGTGTTTAACTTTCATTTGATTTTGAAAGATTTGTTTTAATGTGTTTGACTTTCATTTGATTCAAAAACTTGTTTGAATGTGTTTAACTTTCTTTTGATTCATAAAGCTTAATTTGAATTTGTTTTACTTTATTTCAATTCAAAAAGAATTGTTTGAATGTGTTTAACTTTCATTAGATTCAAAAAGCTTTGTTTGAATGTATTTGACTTTCATTTGATTCAAAAAGCTTTGTTTTAATGTTTTTGACTTTCATTTGATTCAAAAACTTTTGTTTGAATGTGTTTGACTTTCTTTTGATTTAAAAAAATTTGTTTGAATGTGATTGACTGTATTTGGATCCACTAAGATTTGTTTGAATGTACTTTTATTTGATTCATAAAGCTTTGTTTAATTATGTTTGACTTTCATTTGATTCAAAAAGCTCTATTTGAATGTGTTTAACTTTCGTTTGAATCAAAAAGCTTTGTTTGAATGTGTTTGAGTTTATTTCGATTCAAAAACATATATTTGAATGTGTTTGACTCTCATTTGATTCAAAAAGCTTTGTTTGAATGTAGTTGACATTCAATAGATTCAAAAAGCTTTGTTTGAATGTATTTGACTTTCATTTGATTCAAAAAGCTTTGTTTGAATGCGTTTGACTTTCATTTGATTCAAAAACTTTTGTTTGAATGTGTTTGACTTTAATTTGATTCAAAGAGCTTTGTTTGAACGAGTTTGACATTCATTTGATTCAAAAATCTTTGTTTGAATGTGTTTGACTTTCATTTGATTCAAAAAGCTATGTTTGAATGTGATTAAATTTCATTTGATTTTTAAAGATTTGTTTTAATGTGTTTGACTTTAATTTGATTCAAAAAGCTTATTTGAATGTGTTTGACACTCTTTTGATTCAAAAAGCTTTGTTTGAATTTGTTTTACTTTATTACGATTCAAAAAGAATGGTTTAAATGTGTTTGACTTTCATTAGATTCAAAAAGCTTTGTTTGAATGTATTTGACTTTCATTCGATCCAAAAAGAATTGTTTGAATGTGTTTGACTTTCATTAGATTCAAAAAGCTTTGTTGGAATGTATTTGACTTCATTTAATTCAAAAAGCTTTGTTTGAATGTGTTTGAATTTCATTTGATTTAAAAACTTTTATTTGAATGTGTTTGACTTTCTTTTTATTCAAAAAGTTTTGTTTAAATATGTTTGACTGTATTTCGATCCAAAAAGATTTGTTTGAATGTGTTTGACTTTCATTAGATTCATAATGCATTGTGACTTTCATTTGATTCAAAAAGCTTGTTTGAATGTGTTTAAATTTCTTTTGATTCAAAAAGCTTAATTTGATTTTGTTTTACTTTTTTTCGATTCAAAAAGCTTTGTTTGAATGTGTTTGACAATCATTAGATTCAAAAAGCGTTGTTTGAATGTATTTGACTTTCATTTGATTCACAAAGCTTAGTTTGAATGTGTTTGACTTTCATTTGATTCAAAAACTTTTATTTGAATGTGTTTGACTTTCTTTTTATTCAAAAAGTTTTGTTTAAATATGTTTGACTGTATTTCGATCCAAAAAGATTTGTTTGAATTTGTTTGACTTTCATTAGATTCATAAAGCATTGTTTGAACGTGTTTGACTTTCATTTGATTCAAAAAGCTTTGTTTGAATGTGTTTGACTTTCATTACATTCAAAAAGCTTTGTTTGAATGTGTTTAACTTTCATTTGATTTTGAAAGATTTGTTTTAATGTGTTTGACTTTCATTTGATTCAAAAACTTGTTTGAATGTGTTTAACTTTCTTTTAATTCAAAAAGCTTAATTTGAATTTGTTTTACTTTATTTCGATTCAAAAAGAATTGTTTGAATGTGTTTATCTTTCATTAGATTCAAAAAGCTTTGTTTGAATGTATTTGACTTTCATTTGATTCAAAAAGCTTTGTTTTAATGTTTTTGACTTTCATTTGATTCAAAAACTTTTGTTTGAATATGTTTGACTTTCTTTTGATTCAAAAAGTTTTGTTTGAATGTGATTGACTGTATTTGGATCCACTAAGATTTGTTTGAATGTGTTTGACTTTCATTTGATTCAAAAAGCTTTGTTTGAATGTGTTTGACTTTCATTAGATTCAAAAAGCTTTGTTGGAATGTATTTGACTTTCATTTAATTCAAAAAGCTTTGTTTGAATGTGTTTGAATTTCATTTGATTTAAAAACTTTTATTTGAATGTGTTTGACTTTCTTTTGATTCAAAAAATTTTGTTTGAACGTGTTTGACTATATTTGGATCCACTAAGATTTGTTTGAATGTGTTTGACTTTTATTTGATTCATAAAGCTTTGTTTGAACGTGTTTGACTTTCATTTGATTCAAAAAGCTCTGTTTGAATGTGTTTAACTTTCGTTTGATTCAAGAAGATTTGTTTGAATGTGTTTAAGTTTATTTCGATTCAAAAACATATATTTGAATGTGTTTAAGTCTCATTTGATTTAAGAAGCTTTGTTTGAATGTGTTTGACATTCAATAGATTCAAAAAGCTTTGTTTGAATGTATTTGACTTTCATTTGATTCAAAAAGCTTTGTTTGAATGCGTTTGACTTTCATTTGATTCAAAAACTTTTGTTTGAATGTGTTTGACTTTCATTTGATTCAAAGAGCTTTGTTTGAACGAGTTTGACATTCATTTGATTCAAAAATCTTTGTTTGAATGTGTTTGACTTTCATTTGATTCAAAAAGCTATGTTTGAATGTGTTTAAATTTCATTTGATTTTTAAAGATTTGTTTTAATGTGTTTGACTTTAATTTGATTCAAAAAGCTTATTTGAATGTGTTTGACACTCTTTTGATTCAAAAAGCTTTGTGTGAATTTGTTTTACTTTATTTCGTTTCAAAAAGAATGGTTTAAATGTGTTTGACTTTCATTAGATTCAAAAGGCTTTGTTTGAATGTATTTGACTTTCATTCGATCCAAAAAGAATTGTTTGAATGTGTTTGACTTTCATTAGATTCAAAAAGCTTTGTTGGAATGTATTTGACTTCATTTAATTCAAAAAGCTTTGTTTAAATGTGTTTGAATTTTTATTTGATTTAAAAACTTTTATTTGAATGTGTTTGACTTTCTTTTAATTCAAAAAGTTTTGTTTAAATATGTTTGACTGTATTTCGATCCAAAAAGATTTGTTTGAATGTGTTTGACTTTCATTAGATTCATAATGCATTGTGACTTTCATTTGATTCAAAAAGCTTGTTTGAATGTGTTTAAATTTCTTTTGATTCAAAAAGCTTAATTTGATTTTGCTTTACTTAATTTCGATTCAAAAAGCTTTGTTTGAATGTGTTTGACAATCATTTGATTCAAAAAGCTTTGTTTGAATATATTTGACTTTCATTCGATCCAAAAAGAATTGTTTAAATGTGTTTGACTTTCATTAGATTCAAAAAGCTTTGTTGGAATGTATTTGACTTTCATTTAATTCAAAAAGCTTTGTTTGAATGTGTTTGAATTTCATTTGATTTAAAAACTTTTGTTTGAATGTGTTTGACTTTCTTTTGATTCAAAAAGTTTTGTTTGAATGTGATTGATTGTATTTGGATCCACTAAGATTTGTTTGAATGTGTTTGACTTTTATTTGATTCATAAAGCTTTGTTTGAACGTGTTTGACTTTTATTTGATTCAAAAAGCTCTGTTTGAATGTGTTTAACTTTCGTTTGATTCAAGAAGCTTTGTTTGAATGTGTTTGAGTTTATTTCGATTCAAAAACATATATTTGAATGTGTTTGACTCTCATTTGATTCAAAAAGATTTGTTTGAATGTGTTTGACATTCATTAGATTCAAAAAGCTTTGTTTGAATGTATTTGACTTTCATTTGATTCAAAAAGCTTTGTTTGAATGTGTTTGACTGTATTTCAATCCAAAAAGATTTTTTTGAATGTGTTAGAGTTTCATTTGATTCAAAAAGCTTTGTTTGAACGAGTCTGACATTCATTTGAGTCAAAAAGCTATGTTTGAATGTGTTTGACTTTCATTTGATTTTTAAAGATTTGTTTTAATGTTTTTGACTTTTATTCAATTCAAAAAGCTTATTTGAATGTGTTTGACACTCTTTTTATTCAAAAAGTTTTGTTTAAATATGTTTGACTGTATTTCGATCCAAAAAGATTTGTTTGAATTTGTTTGACTTTCATTAGATTTATAAAGCATTGTTTGAACGTGTTTGACTTTCATTTGATTCAAAAAGCTTTGTTTGAATGTGTTTGACTTTCATTAGATTCAAAAAGCTTTGTTGGAATGTATTTAACTTTCATTTAATTCAAAAAGCTTTATTTGAATGTGTTTGAATTCCATTTGATTTAAAAACTTTTATTTGAATGTTTTTGACTTTCTTTTGATTCAAAAAACTTTGTTTGAACGTGTTTGACTGTATTTGGATCCACTAAGATTTGTTTGAATGTGTTTGACTTTTATTTGATTCATAAAGCATTGTTTGAACGTGTTTGACTTTCATTTGATTCAAAAAGCTCTGTTTGAATGTGTTTAACTTTCGTTTAATTCAAAAATCTTTGTTTGAATGTGTTTGAGTTTATTTCGATTCAAAAACTTATATTTGAATGTGTTTGACTCTCATTTGATTCAAAAAGCTTTGTTTGAATGTGTTTGACATTCAATAGATTCAAAAAGCGTTGTTTGAATGTATTTGACTTTCATTTGATTCAAAAAGCTTTGTTTGAATGTGTTTGACTTTCATTTGATTCAAAAACTTTTGTTTGAATGTGTTTGACTTTCATTTGGTTCAAAGAGCTTTGTTTGAACGAGTTTGACATTCATTTGATTCAAAAATCTTTGTTTGAATGTGTTTGACTTTCATTTGATTCAAAAAGCTATGTTTGAATGTGTTTAAATTTCATTTGATTTTTAAAGATTTGTTTTAATGTGTTTGACTTTAATTTGATTCAAAAAGCTTATTTGAATGTGTTTGACACTCTTTTGATTCAAAAAGCTTTGTTTGAATTTGTTTTACTTTATTTCGATTCAAAAAGAATGGTTTAAATGTGTTTGACTTTCATTAGATTCAAAAGGCTTTGTTTGAATGTATTTGACTTTCATTCGATCCAAAAAGAATTGTTTGAATGTGTTTGACTTTCATTAGATTCAAAAAGCTTTGTTGGAATGTATTTGACTTCATTTAATTCAAAAAGCTTTGTTTGAATGTGTTTGAATTTCATTTGATTTAAAAACTTTTATTTGAATGTGTTTGACTTTCTTTTTATTCAAAAAGTTTTGTTTAAATATGTTTGACTGTATTTCGATCCAAAAAGATTTGTTTGAATGTGTTTTGACTTTCATTAGATTCATAATGCATTGTGACTTTCATTTGATTCAAAAGCTTGTTTGAATGTGTTTAAATTTCTTTTGATTCAAAAAGCTTAATTTGATTTTGTTTTACTTTTTTTCGATTCAAAAAGCTTTGTTTGAATGTGTTTGACAATCATTAGATTCAAAAAGCGTTGTTTGAATGTATTTGACTTTCATTTGATTCACAAAGCTTAGTTTGTATGTGTTTGACTTTCATTTGATTCAAAAACTTTTATTTGAATGTGTTTGACTTTCTTTTTATTCAAAAAGTTTTGTTTAAATATGTTTGACTGTATTTCGATCCAAAAAGATTTGTTTGAATTTGTTTGACTTTCATTAGATTCATAAAGCATTGTTTGAACGTGTTTGACTTTCATTTGATTCAAAAAGCTTTGTTTGAATGTGTTTGACTTTCATTACATTCAAAAAGCTTTGTTTGAATGTGTTTAACTTTCATTTGATTTTGAAAGATTTGTTTTAATGTGTTTGACTTTCATTTGATTCAAAAACTTGTTTGAATGTGTTTAACTTTCTTTTGATTCAAAAAGCTTAATTTGAATTTGTTTTACTTTATTTTGATTCAAAAAGAATTGTTTGAATGTGTTTAACTTTCATTAGATTCAAAAACCTTTGTTTGAATGTATTTGACTTTCATTTGATTCAAAAAGCTTTGTTTTAATGTTTTTGACTTTCATTTGATTCAAAAACTTTTGTTTGAATATGTTTGACTTTATTTTGATTCAAAAAGTTTTGTTTGAATGTGATTGACTGTATTTGGATCCACTAAGATTTGTTTGAATGTGTTTGACTTTCATTTGATTCAAAAAGCTTTGTTTGAATGTGTTTGACTTTCATTAGATTCAAAAAGCTTTGTTGGAATGTATTTGACTTTCATTTAATTCAAAAAGCTTTGTTTGAATGTGTTTGAATTTCATTTGATTTAAAAACTTTTATTTGAATGTGTTTGACTTTCTTTTGATTCAAAAAATTTTGTTTGAACGTGTTTGACTGCATTTGGATCCACTAAGATTTGTTTGAATGTGTTTGACTTTTATTTGATTCATAAAGCTTTGTTTGAACGTGTTTGACTTTCATTTGATTCAAAAAGCTCTGTTTGAATGTGTTTAACTTTCGTTTGATTCAAGAAGATTTGTTTGAATGTGTTTAAGTTTATTTCGATTCAAAAACATATATTTGAATGTGTTTGAGTCTCATTTGATTTAAGAAGCTTTGTTTGAATGTGTTTGACATTCAATAGATTCAAAAAGCTTTGTTTGAATGTATTTGACTTTCATTTGATTCAAAAACCTTTGTTTGAATGCGTTTGACTTTCATTTGATTCAAAAACTTTTGTTTGAATGTGTTTGACTTTCATTTGATTCAAAGAGCTTTGTTTGAACGAGTTTGACATTCATTTGATTCAAAAATCTTTGTTTGAATGTGTTTGACTTTCATTTATTCAAAAAGCTATGTTTGAATGTGTTTAAATTTCATTTGATTTTTAAAGATTTGTTTTAATGTGTTTGACTTTAATTTGATTCAAAAAGCTTATTTGAATGTGTTTGACACTCTTTTGATTCAAAAAGCTTTGTTTGAATTTGTTTTACTTTATTTCGATTCAAAAAGAATGGTTTAAATGTGTTTGACTTTCATTAGATTCAAAAGGCTTTGTTTGAATGTATTTGACTTTCATTCGATCCAAAAAGAATTGTTTGAATGTGTTTGACTTTCATTAGATTCAAAAAGCTTTGTTGGAATGTATTTGACTTCATTTAATTCAAAAAGCTTTGTTTGAATGTGTTTGAATTTCATTTGATTTAAAAACTTTTATTTGAATGTGTTTGACTTTCTTTTTATTCAAAAAGTTTTGTTTAAATATGTTTGACTGTATTTCGATCCAAAAAGATTTGTTTGAATGTGTTTGACTTTCATTAGATTCATAATGCATTGTGACTTTCATTTGATTCAAAAAGCTTGTTTGAATGTGTTTAAATTTCTTTTGATTCAAAAAGCTTAATTTGATTTTGTTTTACTTTTTTTCGATTCAAAAAGCTTTGTTTGAATGTGTTTGACAATCATTAGATTCAAAAAGCGTTGTTTGAATGTATTTGACTTTCATTTGATTCACAAAGCTTAGTTTGAATGTGTTTGACTTTCATTTGATTCAAAAACTTTTATTTGAATGTGTTTGACTTTCTTTTTATTCAAAAAGTTTTGTTTAAATATGTTTGACTGTATTTCGATCCAAAAAGATTTGTTTGAATTTGTTTGACTTTCATTAGATTCATAAAGCATTGTTTGAACGTGTTTGCCTTTCATTTGATTCAAAAAGCTTTGTTTGAATGTGTTTGACTTTCATTACATTCAAAAAGCTTTGTTTGAATGTGTTTAACTTTCATTTGATTTTGAAAGATTTGTTTTAATGTGTTTGACTTTCATTTGATTCAAAAAACTTGTTTGAATGTGTTTAACTTTCTTTTGATTCAAAAAGCTTAATTTGAATTTGTTTTACCTTATTTTGATTCAAAAAGAATTGTTTGAATGTGTTTAACTTTCATTAGATTCAAAAACCTTTGTTTGAATGTATTTGACTTTCATTTGATTCAAAAAGCTTTGTTTTAATGTTTTTGACTTTCATTTGATTCAAAAACTTTTGTTTGAATATGTTTGACTTTATTTTGATTCAAAAAGTTTTGTTTGAATGTGATTGACTGTATTTGGATCCACTAAGATTTGTTAGAATGTATTTGACTTTCATTCGATCCAAAAAGAATTGTTTGAATGTGTTTGACTTTCATTAGATTCAAAAAGCTTTGTTGGAATGTATTTGACTTCATTTAATTCAAAAAGCTTTGTTTGAATGTGTTTGAATTTCATTTGATTTAAAAACTTTTATTTGAATGTGTTTGACTTTCTTTTTATTCAAAAAGTTTTGTTTAAATATGTTTGACTGTATTTCGATCCAAAAGATTTGTTTGAATGTGTTTGACTTTCATTAGATTCATAATGCATTGTGACTTTCATTTGATTCAAAAAGCTTGTTTGAATGTGTTTAAATTTCTTTTGATTCAAAAAGCTTAATTTGATTTTGTTTTACTTTTTTTTCGATTCAAAAAGCTTTGTTTGAATGTGTTTGACAATCATTAGATTCAAAAAGCGTTGTTTGAATGTATTTGACTTTCATTTGATTCACAAAGCTTAGTTTTGAATGTGTTTGACTTTCATTTGATTCAAAAACTTTTATTTGAATGTGTTTGAATTTCTTTTTATTCAAAAAGTTTTGTTTAAATATGTTTGACTGTATTTCGATCCAAAAAGATTTGTTTGAATTTGTTTGACTTTCATTAGATTCATCAAGCATTGTTTGAACGTGTTTGACTTTCATTTGATTCAAAAAGCTTTGTTTGAATGTGTTTGACTTTCATAACATTCAAAAAGCTTTGTTTGAATGTGTTTAACTTTCATTTGATTTTGAAAGATTTGTTTTAATGTGTTTGACTTTCATTTGATTCAAAAACTTGTTTGAATGTGTTTAACTTTCTTTTGATTCAAAAAGCTTAATTTGAATTTGTTTTACTTTATTTCGATTCAAAAAGAATTGTTTGAATGTGTTTATCTTTCATTAGATTAAAAAAGCTTTGTTTGAATGTATTTGACTTTCATTTGATTCAAAAAGCTTTGTTTTAATGTTTTTGACTTTCATTTGATTCAAAAACTTTTGTTTGAATATGTTTGACTTTCTTTTGATTCAAAAAGTTTTGTTTGAATGTGATTGACTGTATTTGGATCCACTAAGATTTGTTTGAATGTGTTTGACTTTCATTTGATTCAAAAAGCTTTGTTTGAATGTGTTTGACTTTCATTAGATTCAAAAAGCTTTGTTGGAATGTATTTGACTTTCATTTAATTCAAAAAGCTTTGTTTGAATGTGTTTGAATTTCATTTGATTTAAAAACTTTTATTTGAATGTGTTTGACTTTCTTTTGATTCAAAAATTTTTGTTTGAACGTGTTTGACTATATTTGGATCCACTAAGATTTGTTTGAATGTGTTTGACTTTTATTTGATTCATAAAGCTTTGTTTGAACGTGTTTGACTTTCATTTGATTCAAAAAGCTCTGTTTGAATGTGTTTAACTTTCGTTTAATTCAAAAAGCTTTGTTTGAATGTGTTTGAGTTTATTTCGATTCAAAAAACTTATATTTGAATGTGTTTGACTCTCATTTGATTCAAAAAGCTTTGTTTGAATGTGTTTGACATTCAATAGATTCAAAAAGCGTTGTTTGAATGTATTTGACTTTCATTTGATTCAAAAAGCTTTGTTTGAATGTGTTTGACTTTCATTTGATTCAAAAACTTTTGTTTGAATGTGTTTGACTTTCATTTGGTTCAAAGAGCTTTGTTTGAACGAGTTTGACATTCATTTGATTCAAAAATCTTTGTTTGAATGTGTTTGACTTTCATTTGATTCAAAAAGCTATGTTTGAATGTGTTTAAATTTCATTTGATTTTTAAAGATTTGTTTTAATGTGTTTGACTTTAATTTGATTCAAAAAGCTTATTTGAATGTGTTTGACACTCTTTTGATTCAAAAAGCTTTGTTTGAATTTGTTTTACTTTATTTCGATTCAAAAAGAATGGTTTAAATGTGTTTGACTTTCATTAGATTCAAAAGGCTTTGTTTGAATGTATTTGACTTTCATTCGATCCAAAAAGAATTGTTTGAAATGTGTTTGACTTTCATTAGATTCAAAAAGCTTTGTTGGAATGTATTTGACTTCATTTAATTCCAAAAAGCTTTGTTTGAATGTGTTTAAATTTCATTTGATTTAAAAACTTTTATTTGAATGTGTTTTGACTTTCTTTTAATTCGAAAAGTTTTGTTTAAATATGTTTGACTGTATTTCGATCCAAAAAAGATTTGTTTGAATGTGTTTGACTTTCATTAGATTCATAATGCATTGTGACTTTCATTTGATTCAAAAAGTTTGTTTGAATGTGTTTAAATTTCTTTTGATTCAAAAAGCTTAATTTGATTTTGCTTTACTTAATTTCGATTCAAAAAGCTTTGTTTGAATGTGTTTGACAATCATTTGATTTAAAAAGCTTTGTTTGAATATATTTGACTTTCATTCGATCCAAAAAGAATTGTTTAAATGTGTTTGACTTTCATTAGATTCAAAAAGCTTTGTTGGAATGTATTTGACTTTCATTTAATTCAAAAAGCTTTGTTTGAATGTGTTTTAAAGTTCATTTGATTTTAAAAACTTTTGTTTGAATGTGTTTGACTTTCTTTTGATTCAAAAAGTTTTGTTTGAATGTGATTGATTGTATTTGGATCCACTAAGATTTGTTTGAATGTGTTTGACTTTTATTTGATTCATAAAGCTTTGTTTGATTATGTTTGACTTTCATTTGATTCAAAAAGCTCTGTTTGAAAGTGTTTAACTTTCGTTTGATTCAAGAAGCTTTGTTTGAATGTGTTTGAGTTTATTTCGATTCAAAAACATATATTTGAATGTGTTTGACTCTCATTTGATTCAAAAAGATTTGTTTGAATGTGTTTGACATTCATTAGATTCAAAAAGCTTTGTTTGAATGTATTTGACTTTCATTTGATTCAAAAAGCTTTGTTTGAATGTGTTTGACTGTATTTCAATCCAAAAAGATTTTTTTGAATGTGTTAGAGTTTCATTTGATTCAAAAAGCTTTGTTTGAACGAGTCTGACATTCATTTGAGTCAAAAAGCTATGTTTGAATGTGTTTGACTTTCATTTGATTTTTTAAAGATTTGTTTTAATGTTTTTGACTTTTATTCAATTCAAAAAGCTTATTTGAATGTGTTTGACACTCTTTTTATTCAAAAAGTTTTGTTTAAATATGTTTGACTGTATTTCGATCCAAAAAGATTTGTTTGAATTTGTTTGACTTTCATTAGATTTATAAAGCATTGTTTGAACGTGTTTGACTTTCATTTGATTCAAAAAGCTTTGTTTGAATGTGTTTGACTTTCATTAGATTCAAAAAGCTTTGTTGGAATGTATTTAACTTTCATTTAATTCAAAAAGCTTTGTTTGAATGTGTTTGAATTCCATTTGATTTAAAAACTTTTATTTGAATGTGTTTGACTTTCTTTTGATTCAAAAAACTTTGTTTGAACGTGTTTGACTGTATTTGGATCCACTAAGATTTGTTTGAATGTGTTTGACTTTTATTTGATTCATAAAGCATTGTTTGAACGTGTTTGACTTTCATTTGATTCAAAAAGCTCTGTTTGAATGTGTTTAACTTTCGTTTAATTCAAAAAGCTTTGTTTGAATGTGTTTGAGTTTATTTCGATTCAAAAACTTATATTTGAATGTGTTTGACTCTCATTTGATTCAAAAAGCTTTGTTTGAATGTGTTTGACATTCAATAGATTCAAAAAGCGTTGTTTGAATGTATTTGACTTTCATTTGATTCAAAAAGCTTTGTTTGAATGTGTT
Organism: Chenopodium quinoa; assembly: GCF_001683475.1. Classification (NCBI taxonomy): domain Eukaryota; kingdom Viridiplantae; phylum Streptophyta; class Magnoliopsida; order Caryophyllales; family Amaranthaceae; genus Chenopodium; species Chenopodium quinoa. Next base: position 27,049 of record NW_018743341.1, on the reverse strand, counting down.
TGACTTTCATTTGATTCAAAAACTTTTGTTTGAATGTGTTTAACTTTCATTTGGTTCAAAGAGCTTTGTTTGAACGAGTTTGACATTCATTTGATTCAAAAATCTTTGTTTGAATGTGTTTGACTTTCATTTGATTTTTAAAGATTTGTTTTAACGTGTTTGACTTTTATTCGATTCAAAAAGCTTATTTGAATGTGTTTGACTGTATTTCGATCCAAAAAGATTTGTTTGAATTTGTTTGACTTTCATTAAATTCATAAAGCATTGTTTGAACGTGTTTTGACTTTCATTTGATTCAAAAAGCTTTGTTTGAATGTGTTTGACTTTCATTAGATTCAAAAAGCTTTGTTGGAATGTATTTGACTTTCATTTAATTCAAAAAGCTTTGTTTGAATGTGTTTGAATTCCATTTGATTTAAAAACTTTTATTTGAATGTGTTTGACTTTCTTTTGATTCAGAAAACTTTGTTTGAACGTGTTTGACTGTATTTGGATCCACTAAGATTTGTTTGAATGTGTTTGACTTTTATTTGATTCATAAAGCATTGTTTGAACGTGTTTGACTTTCATTTGATTCAAAAAGCTTTGTTTGAATGTGTTTGACTTTCATAACATTCAAAAAGCTTTGTTTGAATGTGTTTAACTTTCATTTGTTTTTGAAAGATTTGTTTTAATGTGTTTGACTTTCATTTGATTCAAAAACTTGTTTGAATGTGTTTAACTTTCTTTTGATTGAAAAAGCTTAACTTGAATTTGTTTTACTTTATTTCCATTCAAAAAGAATTGTTTGAATGTGTTTGACTTTCATTAGATTCAAAAAGCTTTGTTGGAATGTATTTGACTTTCATTTAATTCAAAAAGCTTTATTTGAATGTGTTTGAATTCCATTTGATTTAAAAACTTTTATTTGAATGTGTTTGACTTTCTTTTGATTCAAAAAACTTTGTTTGAACGTGTTTGACTGTATTTGGATCCACTAAGATTTGTTTGAATGTGTTTGACTTTTATTTGATTCATAAAGCATTGTTTGAACGTGTTTGACTTTCATTTGATTCAAAAAGCTTTGTTTGAATGTGTTTGACTTTCATAACATTCAAAAAGCTTTGTTTGAATGTGTTTAACTTTCATTTGATTTTGAAAGATTTGTTTTAATGTGTTTGACTTTCATTTGATTCAAAAACTTGTTTGAATGTGTTTAACTTTCTTTTGATTGAAAAAGCTTAACTTGAATTTGTTTTACTTTATTTCAATTCAAAAAGAATTGTTTGAATGTGTTTAACTTTCATTAGATTCAAAAAGCTTGATTTGAATGTATTTGACTTTCATTTGATTCAAAAAGCTTTGTTTTAATGTTTTTGACTTTCATTTATTCAAAAACTTTTGTTTGAATGTGTTTGACTTTCTTTTGATTCAAAAAGTTTTGTTTGAATGTGATTGACTGTATTTGGATCCACTAAGATTTGTTTGAATGTGTTTGACTTTTATTTGATTCATAAAGCTTTGTTTGAACGTATTTGACTTTCATTTGATTCAAAAAGCTCTTTATGAATGTGTTTAACTTTCGTTTGATTCAAGAAGCTTTGTTTGAATGTATTTGACTTTCATTTGATTCAAGAAGCTTTGTTTGAATGTATTTGAATGTGTTTGACTCTCATTTGATTCAAAAAGCTTTGTTTGAATGTGTTTGACATTCAATAGATTCAAAAACCTTTGTTTGAATGTATTTGACTTTCATTTGATTCCAAAAGCTTTGTTTGAATGCGTTTGACTTTCATTTGATTCAAAAACTTTTGTTTGAATGTGTTTGACTTTCATTTGATTCAAAGAGCTTTGTTTGAACGAGTTTGACATTCATTTGATTCAAAAATCTTTGTTTGAATGTGTTTGACTTTCATTTGATTCAAAAAGCTATGTTTGAATGTGTTTAAATTTCATTTGATTTTTAAAGATTTGTTTTAATGTGTTTGACTTTAATTTGATTCAAAAAGCTTATTTGAATGTGTTTGACACTCTTTTGATTCAAAAAGCTTTGTTCGAATTTGTTTTACTTTATTTCGATTGAAAAAGAATGGTTTAAATGTGTTTGACTTTCATTAGATTCAAAAGGCTTTGTTTGAATGTATTTGACTTTCATTCGATCCAAAAAGAATTGTTTGAATGTGTTTGACTTTCATTAGATTCAAAAAGCTTTGTTGGAATGTATTTGACTTCATTTAATTCAAAAAGCTTTGTTTAAATGTGTTTGAAATTCACTTGATTTAAAAACTTTTATTTGAATGTGTTTGACTTTCTTTTTATTCAAAAAGTTTTGTTTAAAAATGTTTGACTTTATTTCGATCCAAAAAGATTTGTTTGAATGTGTTTGACTTTCATTAGATTCATAATGCATTGTGACTTTCATTTGATTCAAAAAGCTTGTTTGAATGTGTTTAAATTTCTTTTGATTCAAAAAGCTTAATTTGATTTTGTTTTACTTTATTTCGATTCAAAAAGCTTTGTTTGAATGTGTGTAACTTTCTTTTGATTCAAAAAGCTTAATTTGAATTTGTTTTACTTTATTTCGATTCAAAAAGAATTGGTTGAATGTGTTTAACTTTCATTAGATTCAAAAAGCTTTGTTTGAATGTATTTGACTTTCATTTTTTTCAAAAAGCTTTGTTTTAATGTTTTTGACTTTCATTTGATTCAAAAACTTTTGTTTGAATGTGTTTGACTTTCTTTTGATTCAAAAAATTTTGTTTGAATGTGATTGACTGTATTTGGATCCACTAAGATTTGTTTGAATATGTTTGACTTTTATTTGATTCATAAAGCTTTGTTTGAACGTGTTTGACTTTCATTTGATTCAAAAAGCTCTGTTTGAAAGTGTTTAAATTTCGTTTGATTCAAGAAGCTTTGTTTGAATGTGTTTGAGTTTATTTCGATTCAAAAACATATATTTGAATGTGTTTGACTCTCATTTGATTCAAAAAACTTTGTTTGAATGTGTTTTACATTCAATAGATTCAAAAAGCTTTGTTTGAATGTATTTGACTTTCATTTGATTCAAAAAGCTTTGTTTGAATGTGTTTGACTGTATTTCGATCCAAAAAGCTTTGTTTGAATGTGTTTGAGTTTATTTCGATTCAAAAACATATATTTGAATGTGTTTGACTCTCATTTGATTCAAAAAGCTTTGTTTGAATGTGTTTGACATTCAATAGATTCAAAAAGCTTTGTTTGAATGAATTTGACTTTCATTTGATTCAAAAAGCTTTGTTTGAATGCGTTTGACTTTCATTTGATTCAAAAACTTTTGTTTGAATGTGTTTGACTTTCATTTGATTCAAAGAGCTTTGTTTGAACGAGTTTGACATTCATTTGATTCAAAAATCTTTGTTTGAATGTGTTTGACTTTCATTTGATTCAAAAAGCTATGTTTGAATGTGTTTAAATTTCATTTGATTTTTAAAGATTTGTTTTAATGAGTTTGACTTTAATTTGATTCAAAAAGCTTATTTGAATGTGTTTGACACTCTTTTGATTCAAAAAGCTTTGTTCGAATTTGTTTTACTTTATTTCGATTGAAAAAGAATGGTTTAAATGTGTTTGACTTTCATTAGATTCAAAAGGCTTTGTTTGAATGTATTTGACTTTCATTCGATCCAAAACGAATTGTTTGAATGTGTTTGACTTTCATTAGATTCAAAAAGCTCTGTTGGAATGTATTTGACTTCATTTAATTCAAAAAGCTTTGTTTGAATGTGTTTGAATTTCATTTGATTTAAAAACTTTTATTTGAATGTGTTTGACTTTCTTTTTATTCAAAAAGTTTTGTTTAAATATTTTTGACTGTATTTCGATCCAAAAAGATTTGTTTGAATGTGTTTGACTTTCATTAGATTCATAATGCATTGTGACTTTCATTTGATTCAAAAAGCTTGTTTGAATGTGTTTAAATTTCTTTTGATTCAAAAAGCTTAATTTGATTTTGTTTTACTTTATTTCGATTCAAAAAGCTTTGTTTGAATGTGTTTGACAATCATTTGATTCAAAAAGCTTTGTTTGAATATATTTGACTTTCATTCGATCCAAAAAGAATTGTTTAAATGTGTTTGACTTTCATTAGATTCAAAAAGCTTTGTTGGAATGTATTTGACTTTCATTTAATTCAAAAAGCTTTGTTTGAATGTGTTTGAATTTCATTTGATTTAAAAACTTTTATTTGAATGTGTTTGACTTTCTTTTGATTCAAAAAATTTTGTTTGAACGTGTTTGACTGTATTTGGATCCACTAAGATTTGTTTGGATGTGTTTGACATTTATTTGATTCATAAAGCTTTGTTTGAACGTGTTTGACTTTTATTTGATTCAAAAAGCTCTGTTTTAAAGTGTTTAACTTTCGTTTGATTCAAGAAGCTTTGTTTGAATGTGTTTAAGTTTATTTCGATTCAAAAACATATATTTGAATGTGTTTGACTCTCATTAGATTCAAAAAGCTTTGTTTGAATGTGTTTGACATTCATTAGATTCAAAAAGCTTTGTTTGAATGTATTTGACCTTTATTTGATTCAAAAAGCTTTGTTTGAACGAGTTTGACATTCATTTGAGTCAAAAAGCTATGTTTGAATGTGTTTGACTTTCATTTGATTTTTAAAGATTTGTTTTAATGTGTTTGACTTTTATTTGATTCAAAAAGCTTATTTGAATGTGTTTGACACTCTTTTTATTCAAAAAGTTTTGTTTAAATATGTTTGACTGTATTTCGATCCAAAAAGATTTGTTTGAGTTTGTTTGACTTTCATTAGATTCATAAAGCATTGTTTGAACGTGTTTGACTTTCATTTGATTCAAAAAGCTTTGTTTGAATGTGTTTGACTTTCATTACATTCAAAAAGCTTTGTTTGAATGTGTTTAACTTTCATTTGATTTTGAAAGATTTGTTTTAATGTGTTTGACTTTCATTTGATTCAAAAACTTGTTTGAATGTGTTTAACTTTCTTTTGATTCCAAAAGCTTAATTTGAATTTGTTTTACTTTATTTCGATTCAAAAAGAATTGTTTGAATGTGTTTAACTTTCATTAGATTCAAAAAGCTTTGTTTGAATGTATTTGACTTTCATTTTATTCAAAAAGCTTTGTTTTAATGTTTTTGACTTTCATTTGATTCAAAAACTTTTGTTTGAATGTGTTTGACTTTCTTTTGATTCAAAAAGTTTTGTTTGAATGTGATTGACTGTATTTGGATCCACTAAGATTTGTTTGAATGTGTTTGACTTTTATTTGATTCATAAAGCTTTGTTTGAATGTGTTTGACATTCATTAGATTCAAAAAGCTTTGTTTGAATGTATTTGACTTTCATTTGATTCAAACAGCTTTGTTTGAATGTGTTTGACTGTATTTCGATCCAAAAAGATTTGTTTGAATGTGTTTGAGTTTCATTTGATTCAAAAAGCTTTGTTTGAACGAGTCTGACATTCATTTGAGTCAAAAAGATATGTTTGAATGTGTTTGACTTTCATTTGATTTTTAAAGATTCGTTTTAATGTGTTTGACTTTTATTTGATTCAAAAAGCTTATTTGAATGTGTTTGACACTCTTTTTATTCAAAAAGTTTTGTTTAAATATGTTTGACTGTATTTCGATCCAAAAAGATTTGTTTGAATGTGTTTGAGTTTCATTTGATTCAAAAAGCTTTGTTTGAACGAGTCTGACAATCATTTGAGTCAAAAAGCTATGTTTGAATGTGTTTGACTTTCATTTGATTTTTAAAGATTTGTTTTAACGTGTTTGACTTTTATTCGATTCAAAAAGCTTATTTGAATGTGTTTGACACTCTTTTTATTCAAAAAGTTTTGTTTAAATATGTTTGACTGTATTTCGATCCAAAAAGATTTGTTTGAATTTGTTTGACTTTCATTAGATTCATAAAGCATTGTTTGAACGTGTTTGACTTTCATTTGATTCAAAAAGCTTTGTTTGAATGTGTTTGACTTTCATTAGATTCAAAAAGCTTTGTTGGAATGTATTTGACTTTCATTTAATTCAAAAAGCTTTGTTTGAATGTGTTTGAATTCCATTTGATTTAATAACTTTTATTTGAATGTGTTTGACTTTCTTTTGATTCAAAAAATTTTGTTTGAACGTGTTTGACTGTATTTGGATCCACTAAGATTTGTTTGAATGTGTTTGACTTTTATTTGATTCATAAAGCTTTGTTTGAACGTGTCAGACTTTCATTTGATTCAAAAGCTTTGTTTGAAAGTGTTTAACTTTCGTTAGATTCAAGAAGCTTTGTTTGACTGTGTTTGAGTTTATTTCGATTCAAAAACATATATTTGAATGTGTTTGACTCTCATTAGATTCAAAAAGCTTTGTTTGAATGTGTTTGACATTCATTAGATTCAAAAAGCTTTGTTTGAATGTATTTGACTTTTATTTGATTCAAAAAGCTTTGTTTGAACGAGTTTGACATTCATTTGAGTCAAAAAGCTATGTTTGAATGTGTTTGACTTTCATTTGATTTTTAAAGATTTGTTTTAATGTGTTTGACTTTTATTTGATTCAAAAAGCTTATTTGAATGTGTTTGACACTCTTTTTATTCAAAAAGTTTTGTTTAAATATGTTTGACTGTATTTCGATCCAAAAAGATTTGTTTGAATGTGTTTGACTTTCATTAGTTTCATAATGCATTGTGACTTTCATTTGATTCAAAAAGCTTGTTTGAATGTGTTTAAATTTCTTTTGATTCAAAAAGCTTAATTTGATTTTGTTTTACTTTTTTTCGATTCAAAAAGCTTTGTTTGAATGTGTTTGACAATCATTAGATTCAAAAAGCGTTGTTTGAATGTATTTGACTTTCATTTGATTCACAAAGCTTAGTTTGAATGTGTTTGACTTTCATTTGATTCAAAAACTTTTATTTGAATGTGTTTGACTTTCTTTTTATTCAAAAAGTTTTGTTTAAATATGTTTGACTGTATTTCGATCCAAAAAGATTTGTTTGAATTTGTTTGACTTTCATTAGATTCATAAAGCATTGTTTGAACGTGTTTGACTTTCATTTGATTCAAAAAGCTTTGTTTGAATGTGTTTGACTTTCATTACATTCAAAAAGCTTTGTTTGAATGTGTTTAACTTTCATTTGATTTTGAAAGATTTGTTTTAATGTGTTTGACTTTCATTTGATTCAAAAACTTGTTTGAATGTGTTTAACTTTCTTTTGATTCAAAAAGCTTAATTTGAATTTGTTTTACTTTATTTTGATTCAAAAAGAATTGTTTGAATGTGTTTAACTTTCATTAGATTCAAAAACCTTTGTTTGAATGTATTTGACTTTCATTTGATTCAAAAAGCTTTGTTTTAATGTTTTTGACTTTCATTTGATTCAAAAACTTTTGTTTGAATATGTTTGACTTTATTTTGATTCAAAAAGTTTTGTTTGAATGTGATTGACTGTATTTGGATCCACTAAGATTTGTTTGAATGTGTTTGACTTTCATTTGATTCAAAAAGCTTTGTTTGAATGTATTTGACTTTCATTTAATTCAAAAAGCTTTGTTTGAATGTGTTTGAATTTCATTTGATTTAAAAACTTTTATTTGAATGTGTTTGACTTTCTTTTGATTCAAAAAATTTTGTTTGAACGTGTTTGACTGCATTTGGATCCACTAAGATTTGTTTGAATGTGTTTGACTTTTATTTGATTCATAAAGCTTTGTTTGAACGTGTTTGACTTTCATTTGATTCAAAAAGCTCTGTTTGAATGTGTTTAACTTTCGTTTAATTCAAAAAGCTTTGTTTGAATGTGTTTGAGTTTATTTCGATTCAAAAACTTATATTTGAATGTGTTTGACTCTCATTTGATTCAAAAAGCTTTGTTTGAATGTGTTTGACATTCAATAGATTCAAAAAGCGTTGTTTGAATGTATTTGACTTTCATTTGATTCAAAAAGCTTTGTTTGAATGTGTTTGACTTTTATTTGATTCAAAAACTTTTGTTTGAATGTGTTTGACTTTCATTTGGTTCAAAGAGCTTTGTTTGAACGAGTTTGACATTCATTTGATTCAAAAATCTTTGTTTGAATGTGTTTGACTTTCATTTGATTCAAAAAGCTATGTTTGAATGTGTTTAAATTTCATTTGATTTTTAAAGATTTTTTTTAATGTGTTTGACTTTAATTTGATTCAAAAAGCTTATTTGAATGTGTTTGACACTCTTTTGATTCAAAAAGCTTTGTTTGAATTTGTTTTACTTTATTTCGATTCAAAAAGAATGGTTTAAATGTGTTTGACTTTCATTAGATTCAAAAGGCTTTGTTTGAATGTATTTGACTTTCATTCGATCCAAAAAGAATTGTTTGAATGTGTTTGACTTTCATTAGATTCAAAAAGCTTTGTTGGAATGTATTTGACTTCATTTAATTCAAAAAGCTTTGTTTGAATGTGTTTGAATTTCATTTGATTTAAAAACTTTTATTTGAATGTGTTTGACTTTCTTTTTATTCAAAAAGTTTTGTTTAAATATGTTTGACTGTATTTCGATCCAAAAAGATTTGTTTGAATGTGTTTGACTTTCATTAGATTCATAATGCATTGTGACTTTCATTTGATTCAAAAAGCTTGTTTGAATGTGTTTAAATTTCTTTTGATTCAAAAAGCTTAATTTGATTTTGTTTTACTTTTTTCCGATTCAAAAAGCTTTGTTTGAATGTGTTTGACAATCATTAGATTCAAAAAGCGTTGTTTGAATGTATTTGACTTTCATTTGATTCACAAAGCTTAGTTTGAATGTGTTTGACTTTCATTTGATTCAAAAACTTTTATTTGAATGTGTTTGACTTTCTTTTTATTCAAAAAGTTTTGTTTAAATATGTTTGACTGTATTTCGATCCAAAAAGATTTGTTTGAATTTGTTTGACTTTCATTAGATTCATAAAGCATTGTTTGAACGTGTTTGACTTTCATTTGATTCAAAAAGCTTTGTTTGAATGTGTTTGACTTTCATTACATTCAAAAAGCTTTGTTTGAATGTGTTTAACTTTCATTTGATTTTGAAAGATTTGTTTTAATGTGTTTGACTTTCATTTGATTCAAACACTTGTTTGAATGTGTTTAACTTTCTTTTGATTCAAAAAGCATAATTTGAATTTGTTTTACTTTATTTTGATTCAAAAAGAATTGTTTGAATGTGTTTAACTTTCATTAGATTCAAAAACCTTTGTTTGAATGTATTTGACTTTCATTTGATTCAAAAAGCTTTGTTTTAATGTTTTTGACTTTCATTTGATTCAAAAACTTTTATTTGAATATGTTTGACTTTATTTTGATTCAAAAAGTTTTGTTTGAATGTGATTGACTGTATTTGGATCCACTAAGATTTGTTTGAATGTGTTTGACTTTCATTTGATTCAAAAAGCTTTGTTTGAATGTGTTTGACTTTCATTAGATTCAAAAAGCTTTGTTGGAATGTATTTGACTTTCATTTAATTCAAAAAGCTTTGTTTGAATGTGTTTGAATTTCATTTGATTTAAAAACTTTTATTTGAATGTGTTTGACTTTCTTTTGATTCAAAAAATTTTGTTTGAACGTGTTTGACTGCATTTGGATCCACTAAGATTTGTTTGAATGTGTTTGACTTTTATTTGATTCATAAAGCTTTGTTTGAACGTGTTTGACTTTCATTTGATTCAAAAAGCTCTGTTTGAATGTGTTTAACTTTCGTTTGATTCAAGAAGATTTGTTTGAATGTGTTTAAGTTTATTTCGATTCAAAAACATATATTTGAATGTGTTTGAGTCTCATTTGATTTAAGAAGCTTTGTTTGAATGTGTTTGACATTCAATAGATTCAAAAAGCTTTGTTTGAATGTATTTGACTTTCATTTGATTCAAAAAGCTTTGTTTGAATGCGTTTGACTTTCATTTGATTCAAAAACTTTTGTTTGAATGTGTTTGACTTTCATTTGATTCAAAGAGCTTTGTTTGAACGAGTTTGACATTCATTTGATTCAAAAATCTTTGTTTGAATGTGTTTGACTTTCATTTGATTCAAAAAGCTATGTTTGAATGTGTTTAAATTTCATTTGATTTTTAAAGATTTGTTTTAATGTGTTTGACTTTAATTTGATTCAAAAAGCTTATTTGAATGTGTTTGACACTCTTTTGATTCAAAAAGCTTTGTTTGAATTTGTTTTACTTTATTTCGATTCAAAAAGAATGGTTTAAATGTGTTTGACTTTCATTAGATTCAAAAGGCTTTGTTTGAATGTATTTGACTTTCATTCGATCCAAAAAGAATTGTTTGAATGTGTTTGACTTTCATTAGATTCAAAAAGCTTTGTTGGAATGTATTTGACTTCATTTAATTCAAAAAGCTTTGTTTGAATGTGTTTAAATTTCATTTGATTTAAAAACTTTTATTTGAATGTGTTTGACTTTCTTTTAATTCGAAAAGTTTTGTTTAAATATGTTTGACTGTATTTCGATCCAAAAAGATTTGTTTGAATGTGTTTGACTTTCATTAGATTCATAATGCATTGTGACTTTCATTTGATTCAAAAAGTTTGTTTGAATGTGTTTAAATTTCTTTTGATTCAAAAAGCTTAATTTGATTTTGCTTTACTTAATTTCGATTCAAAAAGCTTTGTTTGAATGTGTTTGACAATCATTTGATTTAAAAAGCTTTGTTTGAATATATTTGACTTTCATTCGATCCAAAAAGAATTGTTTAAATGTGTTTGACTTTCATTAGATTCAAAAAGCTTTGTTGGAATGTATTTGACTTTCATTTAATTCAAAAAGCTTTGTTTGAATGTGTTTAAATTTCATTTGATTTAAAAACTTTTGTTTGAATGTGTTTGACTTTCTTTTGATTCAAAAAGTTTTGTTTGAATGTGATTGATTGTATTTGGATCCACTAAGATTTGTTTGAATGTGTTTGACTTTTATTTGATTCATAAAGCTTTGTTTGATTATGTTTGACTTTCATTTGATTCAAAAAGCTTTGTTTGAAAGTGTTTAACTTTCGTTTGATTCAAGAAGCTTTGTTTGAATGTGTTTGAGTTTATTTCGATTCAAAAACATATATTTGAATGTGTTTGACTCTCATTTGATTCAAAAAGATTTGTTTGAATGTGTTTGACATTCATTAGATTCAAAAAGCTTTGTTTGAATGTATTTGACTTTCATTTGATTCAAAAAGCTTTGTTTGAATGTGTTTGACTGTATTTCAATCCAAAAAGATTTTTTTGAATGTGTTAGAGTTTCATTTGATTCAAAAAGCTTTGTTTGAACGAGTCTGACATTCATTTGAGTCAAAAAGCTATGTTTGAATGTGTTTGACTTTCATTTGATTTTTAAAGATTTGTTTTAATGTTTTTGACTTTTATTCAATTCAAAAAGCTTATTTGAATGTGTTTGACACTCTTTTTATTCAAAAAGTTTTGTTTAAATATGTTTGACTGTATTTCGATCCAAAAAGATTTGTTTGAATTTGTTTGACTTTCATTAGATTTATAAAGCATTGTTTGAACGTGTTTGACTTTCATTTGATTCAAAAAGCTTTGTTTGAATGTGTTTGACTTTCATTAGATTCAAAAAGCTTTGTTGGAATGTATTTAACTTTCATTTAATTCAAAAAGCTTTGTTTGAATGTGTTTGAATTCCATTTGATTTAAAAACTTTTATTTGAATGTGTTTGACTTTCTTTTGATTCAAAAAACTTTGTTTGAACGTGTTTGACTGTATTTGGATCCACTAAGATTTGTTTGAATGTGTTTGACTTTTATTTGATTCATAAAGCATTGTTTGAACGTGTTTGACTTTCATTTGATTCAAAAAGCTCTGTTTGAATGTGTTTAACTTTCGTTTAATTCAAAAAGCTTTGTTTGAATGTGTTTGAGTTTATTTCGATTCAAAAACTTATATTTGAATGTGTTTGACTCTCATTTGATTCAAAAAGCTTTGTTTGAATGTGTTTGACATTCAATAGATTCAAAAAGCGTTGTTTGAATGTATTTGACTTTCATTTGATTCAAAAAGCTTTGTTTGAATGTGTTTGACTTTCATTTGATTCAAAAACTTTTGTTTGAATGTGTTTAACTTTCATTTGGTTCAAAGAGCTTTGTTTGAACGAGTTTGACATTCATTTGATTCAAAAATCTTTGTTTGAATGTGTTTGACTTTCATTTGATTTTTAAAGATTTGTTTTAACGTGTTTGACTTTTATTCGATTCAAAAAGCTTATTTGAATGTGTTTGACTGTATTTCGATCCAAAAAGATTTGTTTGAATTTGTTTGACTTTCATTAAATTCATAAAGCATTGTTTGAACGTGTTTGACTTTCATTTGATTCAAAAAGCTTTGTTTGAATGTGTTTGACTTTCATTAGATTCAAAAAGCTTTGTTGGAATGTATTTGACTTTCATTTAATTCAAAAAGCTTTGTTTGAATGTGTTTGAATTCCATTTGATTTAAAAACTTTTATTTGAATGTGTTTGACGTTCTTTTGATTCAGAAAACTTTGTTTGAACGTGTTTGACTGTATTTGGATCCACTAAGATTTGTTTGAATGTGTTTGACTTTTATTTGATTCATAAAGCATTGTTTGAACGTGTTTGACTTTCATTTGATTCAAAAAGCTTTGTTTGAATGTGTTTGACTTTCATAACATTCAAAAAGCTTTGTTTGAATGTGTTTAACTTTCATTTGTTTTTGAAAGATTTGTTTTAATGTGTTTGACTTTCATTTGATTCAAAAACTTGTTTGAATGTGTTTAACTTTCTTTTGATTGAAAAAGCTTAACTTGAATTTGTTTTACTTTATTTCCATTTAAAAAGAATTGTTTGAATGTGTTTGACTTTCATTAGATTCAAAAAGCTTTGTTGGAATGTATTTGACTTTCATTTAATTCAAAAAGCTTTATTTGAATGTGTTTGAATTCCATTTGATTTAAAAACTTTTATTTGAATGTGTTTGACTTTCTTTTGATTCAAAAAACTTTGTTTGAACGTGTTTGACTGTATTTGGATCCACTAAGATTTGTTTGAATGTGTTTGACTTTTATTTGATTCATAAAGCATTGTTTGAACGTGTTTGACTTTCATTTGATTCAAAAAGCTTTGTTTGAATGTGTTTGACTTTCATAACATTCAAAAAGCTTTGTTTGAATGTGTTTAACTTTCATTTGATTTTAAAAGATTTGTTTTAATGTGTTTGACTTTCATTTGATTCAAAAACTTGTTTGAATGTGTTTAACTTTCTTTTGATTGAAAAAGCTTAACTTGAATTTGTTTTACTTTATTTCAATTCAAAAAGAATTGTTTGAATGTGTTTAACTTTCATTAGATTCAAAAAGCTTGATTTGAATGTATTTGACTTTCATTTGATTCAAAAAGCTTTGTTTTAATGTTTTTGACTTTCATTTATTCAAAAACTTTTGTTTGAATGTGTTTGACTTTCTTTTGATTCAAAAAGTTTTGTTTGAATGTGATTGACTGTATTTGGATCCACTAAGATTTGTTTGAATGTGTTTGACTTTTATTTGATTCATAAAGCTTTGTTTGAACGTATTTGACTTTCATTTGATTCAAAAAGCTCTTTATGAATGTGTTTAACTTTCGTTTGATTCAAGAAGCTTTGTTTGAATGTATTTGACTTTCATTTGATTCAAGAAGCTTTGTTTGAATGTATTTGAATGTGTTTGACTCTCATTTGATTCAAAAAGCTTTGTTTGAATGTGTTTGACATTCAATAGATTCAAAAACCTTTGTTTGAAAGTATTTGACCTTCATTTGATTCCAAAAGCTTTGTTTGAATGCGTTTGACTTTCATTTGATTCAAAAACTTTTGTTTGAATGTGTTTGACTTTCATTTCATTCAAAGAGCTTTGTTTGAACGAGTTTGACATTCATTTGATTCAAAAATCTTTGTTTGAATGTGTTTGACTTTCATTTGATTCAAAAAGCTATGTTTGAATGTGTTTAAATTTCATTTGATTTTTAAAGATTTGTTTTAATGTGTTTGACTTTAATTTGATTCAAAAAGCTTATTTGAATGTGTTTGACACTCTTTTGATTCAAAAAGCTTTGTTCGAATTTGTTTTACTTTATTTCGATTGAAAAAAAATGGTTTAAATGTGTTTGACTTTCATTAGATTCAAAAGGCTTTGTTTGAATGTATTTGACTTTCATTCGATCCAAAAACAATTGTTTGAATGTGTTTGACTTTCATTAGATTCAAAAAGCTTTGTTGGAATGTATTTGACTTCATTTAATTCAAAAAGCTTTGTTTGAATGTGTTTGAAATTCACTTGATTTAAAAACTTTTATTTGAATGTGTTTGACTTTCTTTTTATTCAAAAAGTTTTGTTTAAATATGTTTGACTTTATTTCGATCCAAAAAGATTTGTTTGAATGTGTTTGACTTTCATTAGATTCATAATGCATTGTGACTTTCATTTGATTCAAAAAGCTTGTTTGAATGTGTTTAAATTTCTTTTGATTCAAAAAGCTTAATTTGATTTTGTTTTACTTTATTTCGATTCAAAAAGCTTTGTTTGAATGTGTGTAACTTTCTTTTGATTCAAAAAGCTTAATTTGAATTTGTTTTACTTTATTTCGATTCAAAAAGAATTGTTTGAATGTGTTTAACTTTCATTAGATTCAAAAAGCTTTGTTTGAATGTATTTGACTTTCATTTTTTTCAAAAAGCTTTGTTTTAATGTTTTTGACTTTCATTTGATTCAAAAACTTTTGTTTGAATGTGTTTGACTTTCTTTTGATTCAAAAAATTTTGTTTGAATGTGATTGACTGTATTTGGATCCACTAAGATTTGTTTGAATATGTTTGACTTTTATTTGATTCATAAAGCTTTGTTTGAACGTGTTTGACTTTCATTTGATTCAAAAAGCTCTGTTTGAAAGTGTTTAAATTTCGTTTGATTCAAGAAGCTTTGTTTGAATGTGTTTGAGTTTATTTCGATTCAAAAACATATATTTGAATGTGTTTGACTCTCATTTGATTCAAAAAACTTTGTTTGAATGTGTTTTACATTCAATAGATTCAAAAAGCTTTGTTTGAATGTATTTGACTTTCATTTGATTCAAAAAGCTTTGTTTGAATGTGTTTGACTGTATTTCGATCCAAAAAGCTTTGTTTGAATGTGTTTGAGTTTATTTCGATTCAAAAACATATATTTGAATGTGTTTGACTCTCATTTGATTCAAAAAGCTTTGTTTGAATGTGTTTGACATTCAATAGATTCAAAAAGCTTTGTTTGAATGAATTTGACTTTCATTTGATTCAAAAAGCTTTGTTTGAATGCGTTTGACTTTCATTTGATTCAAAAACTTTTGTTTGAATGTGTTTGACTTTCATTTGATTCAAAGAGCTTTGTTTGAACGAGTTTGACATTCATTTGATTCAAAAATCTTTGTTTGAATGTGTTTGACTTTCATTTGATTCAAAAAGCTATGTTTGAATGTGTTTAAATTTCATTTGATTTTTAAAGATTTGTTTTAATGTGTTTGACTTTAATTTGATTCAAAAAGCTTATTTGAATGTGTTTGACACTCTTTTGATTCAAAAAGCTTTGTTCGAATTTGTTTTACTTTATTTCGATTGAAAAAGAATGGTTTAAATGTGTTTGACTTTCATTAGATTCAAAAGGCTTTGTTTGAATGTATTTGACTTTCATTCGATCCAAAACGAATTGTTTGAATGTGTTTGACTTTCATTAGATTCAAAAAGCTTTGTTGGAATGTATTTGACTTCATTTAATTCAAAAAGCTTTGTTTGAATGTGTTTGAATTTCATTTGATTTAAAAACTTTTATTTGAATGTGTTTGACTTTCTTTTTATTCAAAAAGTTTTGTTTAAATATTTTTGACTGTATTTCGATCCAAAAAGATTTGTTTGAATGTGTTTGACTTTCATTAGATTCATAATGCATTGTGACTTTCATTTGATTCAAAAAGCTTGTTTGTATGTGTTTAAATTTCTTTTGATTCAAAAAGCTTAATTTGATTTTGTTTTACTTTATTTCGATTCAAAAAGCTTTGTTTGAATGTGTTTGACAATCATTTGATTCAAAAAGCTTTGTTTGAATATATTTGACTTTCATTCGATCCAAAAAGAATTGTTTAAATGTGTTTGACTTTCATTAGATTCAAAAAGCTTTGTTGGAATGTATTTGACTTTCATTTAATTCAAAAAGCTTTGTTTGAATGTGTTTGAATTTCATTTGATTTAAAAACTTTTATTTGAATGTGTTTGACTTTCTTTTGATTCAAAAAATTTTGTTTGAACGTGTTTGACTGTATTTGGATCCACTAAGATTTGTTTGAATGTGTTTGACTTTTATTTGATTCATAAAGCTTTGTTTGAACGTGTTTGACTTTTATTTGATTCAAAAAGCTCTGTTTTAAAGTGTTTAACTTTCGTTTGATTCAAGAAGCTTTGTTTGAATGTGTTTGAGTTTATTTCGATTCAAAAACATATATTTGAATGTGTTTGACTCTCATTAGATTCAAAAAGCTTTGTTTGAATGTGTTTGACATTCATTAGATTCAAAAAGCTTTGTTTGAATGTATTTGACTTTTATTTGATTCAAAAAGCTTTGTTTGAACGAGTTTGACATTCATTTGAGTCAAAAAGCTATGTTTGAATGTGTTTGACTTTCATTTGATTTTTAAAGATTTGTTTTAATGTGTTTGACTTTTATTTGATTCAAAAAGCTTATTTGAATGTGTTTGACACTCTTTTTATTCAAAAAGTTTTGTTTAAATATGTTTGACTGTATTTCGATCCAAAAAGATTTGTTTGAGTTTGTTTGACTTTCATTAGATTCATAAAGCATTGTTTGAACGTGTTTGACTTTCATTTGATTCAAAAAGCTTTGTTTGAATGTGTTTGACTTTCATTACATTCAAAAAGCTTTGTTTGAATGTGTTTAACTTTCATTTGATTTTGAAAGATTTGTTTTAATGTGTTTGACTTTCATTTGATTCAAAAACTTGTTTGAATGTGTTTAACTTTCTTTTGATTCCAAAAGCTTAATTTGAATTTGTTTTACTTTATTTCGATTCAAAAAGAATTGTTTGAATGTGTTTAACTTTCATTAGATTCAAAAAGCTTTGTTTGAATGTATTTGACTTTCATTTTATTCAAAAAGCTTTGTTTTAATGTTTTTGACTTTCATTTGATTCAAAAACTTTTGTTTGAATGTGTTTGACTTTCTTTTGATTCAAAAAGTTTTGTTTGAATGTGATTGACTGTATTTGGATCCACTAAGATTTGTTTGAATGTGTTTGACTTTTATTTGATTCATAAAGCTTTGTTTGAATGTGTTTGACATTCATTAGATTCAAAAAGCTTTGTTTGAATGTATTTGACTTTCATTTGATTCAAACAGCTTTGTTTGAATGTGTTTGACTGTATTTCGATCCAAAAAGATTTGTTTGAATGTGTTTGAGTTTCATTTGATTCAAAAAGCTTTGTTTGAACGAGTCTGACATTCATTTGAGTCAAAAGGATATGTTTGAATGTGTTTGACTTTCATTTGATTTTTAAAGATTCGTTTTAATGTGTTTGACTTTTATTTGATTCAAAAAGCTTATTTGAATGTGTTTGACACTCTTTTTATTCAAAAAGTTTTGTTTAAATATGTTTGACTGTATTTCGATCCAAAAAGATTTGTTTGAATGTGTTTGAGTTTCATTTGATTCAAAAAGCTTTGTTTGAACGAGTCTGACATTCATTTGAGTCAAAAAGCTATGTTTGAATGTGTTTGACTTTCATTTGATTTTTAAAGATTTGTTTTAACGTGTTTGACTTTTATTCGATTCAAAAAGCTTATTTGAATGTGTTTGACACTCTTTTTATTCAAAAAGTTTTGTTTAAATATGTTTGACTGTATTTCGATCCAAAAAGATTTGTTTGAATTTGTTTGACTTTCATTAGATTCATAAAGCATTGTTTGAACGTGTTTGACTTTCATTTGATTCAAAAAGCTTTGTTTGAATGTGTTTGACTTTCATTAGATTCAAAAAGCTTTGTTGGAATGTATTTGACTTTCATTTAATTCAAAAAGCTTTGTTTGAATGTGTTTGAATTCCATTTGATTTAATAACTTTTATTTGAATGTGTTTGACTTTCTTTTGATTCAAAAAATTTTGTTTGAACGTGTTTGACTGTATTTGGATCCACTAAGATTTGTTTGAATGTGTTTGACTTTTATTTGATTCATAAAGCTTTGTTTGAACGTGTCAGACTTTCATTTGATTCAAAAAGCTTTGTTTGAAAGTGTTTAACTTTCGTTAGATTCAAGAAGCTTTGTTTGACTGTGTTTGAGTTTATTTCGATTCAAAAACATATATTTGAATGTGTTTGACTCTCATTAGATTCAAAAAGCTTTGTTTGAATGTGTTTGACATTCATTAGATTCAAAAAGCTTTGTTTGAATGTATTTGACTTTTATTTGATTCAAAAAGCTTTGTTTGAACGAGTTTGACATTCATTTGAGTCAAAAAGCTATGTTTGAATGTGTTTGACTTTCATTTGATTTTTAAAGATTTGTTTTAATGTGTTTGACTTTTATTTGATTCAAAAAGCTTATTTGAATGTGTTTGACACTCTTTTTATTCAAAAAGTTTTGTTTAAATATGTTTGACTGTATTTCGATCCAAAAAGATTTGTTTGAGTTTGTTTGACTTTCATTAGATTCATAAAGCATTGTTTGAACGTGTTTGACTTTCATTTGATTCAAAAAGCTTTGTTTGAATGTGTTTGACTTTCATTACATTCAAAAAGCTTTGTTTGAATGTGTTTAACTTTCATTTGATTTTGAAAGATTTGTTTTAATGTGTTTGACTTTCATTTGATTCAAAAACTTGTTTGAATGTGTTTAACTTTCTTTTGATTCCAAAAGCTTAATTTGAATTTGTTTTACTTTATTTCGATTCAAAAAGAATTGTTTGAATGTGTTTAACTTTCATTAGATTCAAAAAGCTTTGTTTGAGTATTTGACTTTCATTTTATTCAAAAAGCTTTGTTTTAATGTTTTTGACTTTCATTTGATTCAAAAACTTTTGTTTGAATGTGTTTGACTTTCTTTTGATTCAAAAAGTTTTGTTTGAATGTGATTGACTGTATTTGGATCCACTAAGATTTGTTTGAATGTGTTTGACTTTTATTTGATTCATAAAGCTTTGTTTGAATGTGTCTGACATTCATTAGATTCAAAAAGCTTTGTTTGAATGTATTTGACTTTCATTTGATTCAAACAGCTTTGTTTGAATGTGTTTGACTGTATTTCGATCCAAAAAGATTTGTTTGAATGTGTTTGAGTTTCATTTGATTCAAAAAGCTTTGTTTGAACGAGTCTGACATTCATTTGAGTCAAAAAGATATGTTTGAATGTGTTTGACTTTCATTTGATTTTTAAAGATTCGTTTTAATGTGTTTGACTTTTATTTGATTCAAAAAGCTTATTTGAATGTGTTTGACACTCTTTTTATTCAAAAAGTTTTGTTTAAATATGTTTGACTGTATTTCGATCCAAAAAGATTTGTTTGAATGTGTTTGAGTTTCATTTGATTCAAAAAGCTTTGTTTGAACGAGTCTGACATTCATTTGAGTCAAAAAGCTATGTTTGAATGTGTTTGACTTTCATTTGATTTTTAAAGATTTGTTTTAACGTGTTTGACTTTTATTCGATTCAAAAAGCTTATTTGAATGTGTTTGACACTCTTTTTATTCAAAAAGTTTTGTTTAAATATGTTTGACTGTATTTCGATCCAAAAAGATTTGTTTGAATTTGTTTGACTTTCATTAGATTCATAAAGCATTGTTTGAACGTGTTTGACTTTCATTTGATTCAAAAAGCTTTGTTTGAATGTGTTTGACTTTCATTAGATTCAAAAAGCTTTGTTGGAATGTATTTGACTTTCATTTAATTCAAAAAGCTTTGTTTGAATGTGTTTGAATTCTATTTGGTTTAAAAACTTTTATTTGAATGTGTTTGACTTTCTTTTGATTCAAAAAAATTTGTTTGAACGTGTTTGACTGTATTTGGATCCACTAAGATTTGTTTGAATGTGTTTGACTTTTATTTGATTCATAAAGCTTTGTTTGAACGTGTTTGACTTTCATTTGATTCAAAAAGCTCTGTTTGAAAGTGTTTAACTTTCGTTAGATTCAAGAAGCTTTGTTTGACTGTGTTTGAGTTTATTTCGATTCAAAAACATATATTTGAATGTGTTTGACTCTCATTTGATTCAAAAAGCTTTGTTTGAATGTGTTTGACATTCATTAGATTCAAAAAGCTTTGTTTGAATTTATTTGACTTTTATTTGATTCAAAAAGCTTTGTTTGAATGTGTTTGATTGTATTTCGATCCAAAAAGATTTGTTTGAATGTGTTTGAGTTTCATTTGATTCAAAAAGCTTTGTTTGAACGAGTCTGACATTCATTTGAGTCAAAAAGCTATGTTTGAATGTGTTTGACTTTCATTTGATTTTTAAAGGTTTGTTTTAATGTGTTTGACTTTTATTTGATTCAAAAAGCTTATTTGAATGTGTTTGACACTCTTTTTATTCAAAAAGTTTTGTTTAAATATGTTTGACTGTATTTCGATCCAAAAAGATTTGTTTGAATTTGTTTGACTTTCATTAGATTCATAAAGCATTGTTTGAACGTGTTTGACTTTCATTTGATTCAAAAAGCTTTGTTTGAATGTGTTTAACTTTCATTACATTCAAAAAGCTTTGTTTCAATGTGTTTAATTTTCATTTGATTTTGAAAGATTTGTTTTAATGTGTTTGACTTTCATTTGATTCAAAAACTTGTTTGAATGTGTTTAACTTTCTTTTGATTCAAAAAGCTTAATTTGAATTTGTTTTACTTTATTTCAATTCAAAAAGAATTGTTTGAATGTGTTTAACTTTCATTAGATTCAAAAAGCTTTGCTTGAATGTATTTGACTTTCACTTGATTCAAAAAGCTTTGTTTTAATGTTTTTGACTTTCATTTGATTCAAAAACTTTTGTTTGAATGTGTTTGACTTTCTTTTGATTCAAAAAGTTTTGTTTGAATGTGATTGACTGTATTTGGATCCACTAAGATTTGTTTGAATGTGTTTGACTTTTATTTGATTCATAAAGCTTTGTTTGATTATGTTTGACTTTCATTTGATTCAAAAAGCTCTGTTTGAATGTGTTTAACTTTTGTTTGATTCAAGAAGCTTTTTTGAATGTGTTTGAGTTTATTTCGATTCAAAAACATATATTTGAATGTGTTTGACTCTCATTTGATTCAAAAAGCTTTGTTTGAATGTGTTTGACATTCAATAGATTCAAAAAGCTTTGTTTGAATGTATTTGACTTTCATTTGATTCAAAAAGCTTTGTTTGAACGAGTTTGACATTCATTTGAGTCAAAAAGCTATGTTTGAATGTGTTTGACTTTCATTTGATTTTTAAAGATTTGTTTTAATGTGTTTGACTTTTATTTGATTCAAAAAGCTTATTTGAATGTGTTTGACACTTTTTTTATTCAAAAAGTTTTGTTTAAATATGTTTGACTGTATTTCGATCCAAAAAGATTTGTTTGAATTTGTTTGACTTTCATTAGATTCATAAAGCATTGTCTGAACGTGTTTGACTTTCATTTGATTCAAAAAGCTTTGTTTGAATGTGTTTGACTTTCATTACATTCAAAAAGCTTCGTTTGAATGTGTTTAACTTTCATTTGATTTTGAAAGATTTGTTTTAACGTGTTTGACTTTCATTTGATTCAAAAACTTGTTTGAATGTGTTTAACTTTCTTTTGATTCAAAAAGCTTAATTTGAATTTGTTTTACTTTATTTCGATTCAAAAAGAATTGTTTGAATGTGTTTAACTTTCATTAGATTCAAAAAGCTTTGTTTGAATGTATTTGACTTTCATTTTATTCAAAAAGCTTTGTTTTAATGTTTTTTGACTTTCATTTTATTCAAAAACTTTTGTTTGAATGTGTTTGACTTTCTTTTGATTCAAAAAGTTTTGTTTGAATGTGATTGACTGTATTTGGATCCACTAAGATTTGTTTGAATGTGTTTGACTTTTATTTGATTCATAAAGCTTTGTTTGAACGTGTTTGACTTTCATTTGATTCAAAAAGCTCTGTTTGAAAGTGTTTAACTTTCGTTTAATTCAAGAAGCTTTGTTTGAATGTGTTTGAGTTTATTTCGATTCAAAAACATATATTTGAATGTGTTTGACTCTCATTTGATTCAAAAAGCTTTGTTTGAATGTGTTTGACATTCATTAGATTCAAAAAGCTTTGTTTGAATGTATTTGACTTTCATTTGATTCAAAAATCTTTGTTTGAATGTGTTTGACTGTATTTCGATCCAAAAAGATTTGTTTGACTGTGTTTGAGTTTCATTTGATTCAAAAAGCTTTGTTTGAACGAGTCTGACATTCATTTGAGTCAAAAAGCTATGTTTGAATGTGTTTGACTTTCATTTGATTTTTAAAGATTTGTTTTAATGTGTTTGACTTTTATTCGATTCAAAAAGCTTATTTGAATGTGTTTGACACTCTTTTTATTCAAAAAGTTTTGTTTAAATATGTTTGACTGTATTTCGATCCAAAAAGATTTGTTTGAATTTGTTTGACTTTCATTAGATTCATAAAGCATTGTTTGAACGTGTTTGACTTTCATTTGATTCAAAAAGCTTTGTTTGAATGTGTTTGACTTTCATTAGATTCAAAAAGGTTTGTTGGAATGTATTTGACTTTCATTTAATTCAAAACGCTTTGTTTGAATGTGTTTGAATTTCATTTGATTTAAAAACTTTTATTTGAATGTGTTTGACTTTATTTTGATTCAAAAAATTTTGTTTGAACGTGTTTGACTGTATTTGGATCCACTAAGATTTGTTTGAATGTGTTTGACTTTTATTTGATTCATAAAGCTTTGTTTAGACGTGTTTGACTTTCATTTGATTCAAAAACCTCTGTTTTAAAGTGTTTAACTTTCGTTTGATTCAAGAAGCTTTGTTTGAATGTGTTTGAGTTTATTTCGATTCAAAAACATATATTTGAATGTGTTTGACCCTCATTTGATTCAAAAAGCTTTGTTTGAATGTGTTTGACATTCATTAGATTCAAAAAGCTTTGTTTGAATGTATTTGACTTTCATTTGATTCAAAAAGCTTTGTTTGAACGAGTTTGACATTCATTTGAGTCAAAAAGCTATGTTTGAATGTGTTTGACTTTCATTTGATTTTTAAAGATTTGTTTTAATGTGTTTGACTTTTATTTGATTCAAAAAGCTTATTTGAATGTGTTTGACACTCTTTTTATTCAAAAAGTTTTGTTTAAATATGATTGACTGTATTTCGATCCAAAAAGATTTGTTTGAATTTGTTTGACTTTCATTAGATTCATAAAGCATTGTTTGAACGTGTTTGACTTTCATTTGATTCAAAAAGCTTTGTTTGAATGTGTTTGACTTTCATTACATTCAAAAAGCTTTGTTTGAATGTGTTTTAACTTTCATTTGATTTTGAAAGATTTGTTTTAATGTGTTTGACTTTCATTTGATTCAAAAACTTGTTTGAATGTGTTTAACTTTCTTTTGATTCAAAAAGCTTAATTTGAATTTGTTTTACTTTATTTCGATTCGAAAAAGAATTGTTTGAATGTGTTTAACTTTCATTAGATTCAAAAAGCTTTGTTTGATTTGTATTTGACTTTCATTAGATTCAAAAAGCCTTGTTTTAATGTGTTTGACTTTCATTTGATTCAAAAACTTTTGTTTGAATGTGTTTGACTTTCTTTTGATTCAAAAAGTTTTGTTTGAACGTGATTGACTGTATTTGGATCCACTAAGATTTGTTTGAATGTGTTTTGACTTTTTATAAGATTCATAAAGCTTTGTTTGAACGTGTTTGACTTTCATTTGATTCAAAAAGCTCTGTTTGAAAGTAATTAACTTTCGTTTGATTCAAGAAGCTTTGTTTGACTGTGTTTGAGTTTCTTTCGAGTCAAAAACATATATTTGAATGTGTTTGACGCTCATTTGATTCAAAAAGCTTTGTTTGAATGTGTTTTGACATTCATTAGATTCAAAAAGCTTTGTTTGAATGTATTTGACTTTCATTTGATTCAAACAGCTTTGTTTGAATATGTTTGACTGTATTTCGATCCAAAAAGATTTGTTTGAATGTGTTTGAGTTTCATTTGATTCAAAAAGCTTTGTTTGAACGAGTTCTGACATTCATTTGAGTCAAAAAGATATGTTTGAATGTGTTTGACTTTCATTTGATTTTTAAAGATTTGTTTTAATGTGTTTGATTTTTATTTGATTCAAAAAGCTTATTTGAATGTGTTTGACACTCTTTTTATTCAAAAAGTTTTTGTTTAAATATGTTTGACTGTATTTCGATCCAAAAAGATTTTTTTGAATGTGTTTGAGTTTCATTTGATTCAAAAAGCTTTGTTTGAACGAGTCTGACATTCATTTGAGTCAAAAAGCTATGTTTGAATGTGTTTGATTTTCATTTGGTTTTTTTTGTTTGACTTTTATTCGATTCAAAAAGCTTATTTGAATGTGTTTGACACTCTTTTTATTCAAAAAGTTTTGTTTAAATATGTTTGACTGTATTTCGATCCAAAAAGATTTGTTTGAATTTGTTTGACTTTCATTAGATTCATAAAGCATTGTTTGAACGTGTTTGACTTTCATTTGATTCAAAAAGCTTTGTTTGAATGTGTTTTGACTTTCATTAGATTCAAAAAGCTTTGTTGGAATGTATTTGACTTTCATTTAATTCAAAAAGCTTTGTTTGAATGTGTTTGAATTCCATTTGATTTAAAAACTTTTATTTGAATGTGTTTGACTTTCTTTTTGATTCAAAAAATTTTGTTTGAACGTGTTTGACTGTATTTGGATCACTAAGATTTGTTTGAATGTGTTTGACTTTTATTTGATTCATAAAGCTTTGTTTGAACGTGTCAGACTTTCATTTGATTCAAAAAGCTTTGTTTGAAAGTGTTTAACTTTCGTTAGATTCAAGAAGCTTTGTTTGACTGTGTTTTGAGTTTATTTCGATTCAAAAACATATATTTGAATGTGTTTTGACTCTCATTTGATTCAAAAAGCTTTGTTTGAATGTGTTTGACATTCATTAGATTCAAAAAGCTTTGTTTGAATGTATTTGACTTTTTATTTGATTCAAAAAGCTTTGTTTTGAATGTGTTTGACTGTATTTCGATCCAAAAAGATTTGTTTGGATGTGTTTGAGTTTCATTTGATTCAAAAAGCTTTGTTGAACGAGTCCTGACATTCATTGAGTCAAAAAGCTATGTTTGAATGTGTTTGACTTTCATTTGATTTTTAAAGATTTGTTTTAATGTGTTTGACTTTTATTCGATTTAAAAAGCTTATTTGAATGTGTTTGACACTCTTTTTTATTCAAAAAGTTTTGTTTAAATATGTTTTGACTGTATTTCGATCCAAAAAGATTTGTTTGAATTTGTTTGACTTTCATTAGATTCATAAAAGCATTGTTTGAACGTGTTTGACTTTCATTTGATTCAAAAAGCTTTGTTTGAATGTGTTTGACTTTTCATTAGATTCAAAAAGGTTTGTTGGAATGTATTTGACTTTCATTTAAATTCAAAAAGCTTTGTTTGAATGTGTTTGAATTTCATTTGATTTAAAAACTTTTATTTGAATGTGTTTGACTTTCTTTGATTCAAAAAATTTTGTTTGAACGTGTTTGACTGTATTTGGATCCACTAAGATTTGTTTGAATGTGTTTGACTTTTATTTGATTCATAAAGCTTTGTTTGAACGTGTTTGACTTTCATTTGATTCAAAAAGCTCTGTTTTAAAGTGTTTAACTTTCTTTTGATTCAAGAAGCTTTTGTTTGAATGTGTTTGAGTTTATTTCGATTCAAAAACATATATTTGAATGTGTTTAACTCTCATTTGATTCAAAAAGCTTTGTTTGAATGTGTTTGACATTCATTAGATTCAAAAAGCTTTGTTTGAAATGTATTTGACTTTCATTTGATTCAAAAAGCTTGTTTGAACGAGTTTGACATTCATTTGAGTCAAAAAGCTATGTTTGAATGTGTTTGACTTTCATTTGATTTTTAAAGATTTGTTTTAATGTGTTTGACTTTTATTTGATTCAAAAAGCTTATTTGAATGTGTTTGACACTCTTTTTATTCAAAAAGTTTTGTTTTAAATATGTTTGACTGTATTTCGATCCAAAAAGATTTGTTTGAATTTGTTTGACTTTCATTAGATTCATAAAGCATTGTTTGAACGTGTTTGACTTTCATTTGATTCAAAAAGCTTTGTTTGAATGTGTTTGACTTTCATTACATTCAAAAAGCTTTGTTTGAATGTGTTTAACTTTCATTTGATTTTGAAAGATTTGTTTTAATGTGTTTGACTTTCATTTGATTCAAAAACTTGTTTGAATGTGTTTAACTTTCTTTTGATTCAAAAAGCTTAATTTGAATTTGTTTTACTTTATTTCGATTCGAAAAGAATTGTTTGAATGTGTTTAACTTTCATTAGATTCAAAAAGCTTTGTTTGATTTGTATTTGACTTTCATTTGATTCAAAAAGCCTTGTTTTAATGTGTTTGACTTTCATTTGATTCAAAAACTTTTGTTTGAATGTGTTTTGACTTTCTTTTGATTCAAAAAGTTTTGTTTGAACGTGATTGACTGTATTTGGATCCACTAAGATTTGTTTGAATGTGTTTGACTTTTATTTTATTCATAAAGCTTTGTTTGAACGTGTTTGACTTTCATTTGATTCAAAAAGCTCTGTTTGAAAGTAATTAACTTTCGTTTGATTCAAGAAGCTTTGTTTGACTGTGTGACCAATATGGTCAAAGTTCTAATGATTGTAATGCTCTAAGTGGTCATGGTGAGGTCCAAATTCAAGACAATGCGAAGGCCTTATTTCTGTCCAAAACATTTCTTAATCCTTTGCACGGTTTTGGTTCGAATTTTTTTACAAGGGTTGCACTTCACTTAGTGTAATTAACCTTGTAGAA
>NW_018743340.1:0-50890 GCF_001683475.1 Chenopodium quinoa | reverse complement strand
AAATAGCTTTGTGTGTTGACCATGATGTTGTTGTGACTTTCATTTGATTCAATTAGCTTTGTAGAATGTATTTGACTTTCATTTGATTAAAATAGCTTTGTTTTTTCAATGTGTGTTTGACTTTCAATTTGATTTCACTTAGCTTTGTGTAGAATGTATTTAACTTTTTTATTTGATTTTAATTAGCTTTTGTTTGAATGTATTTGACTCTCATTTGATTTAAAATAGCTTTATTTTTTTTGAATGTGTTTGACTTTCATTTGATTCAAAATTCTTGTGTTTGAATGTGTTTCGACTTTCATTTGATTCAAATAGCATTGTTTGAATGTTTCTTGACTTTTCATTTGATTCAACTAGCTTTGTAGAATGTATTTGACTTTCATTTGATTCAAATAGCTTTGTTTGAATGTGTTTGACTTTCATTTGATTCAATTAGCTTTATAGAATGTATTTGACATTTATTTGATTTAAATAGCTTTGTTTGAATGTGTTTGACTTTCATTTGATTCAATTAGCTTTGTAGAATGTATTTGACTTTAATTTGATTAAAATAACTTTGTTTGAATGTGTTTGACTTTCATTTGATTCAATTAGCTTTGTAGAATGTATTTGACTTTCATTTGATTCAAATAGCTTTGTTTGAATGTGTTTGACTTTCATTTGATTCAAATAGCTTTATAGAATTTATTTGACATTTATTTGATTTAAATAGCTTTATTTGAATGTGTTTGACTTTCTTTTGATTCAAATTCCTTTGTTTGAATGTGTTCGACTTTCATTTGATTCAAATAGCATTGTTTGAATGTGCATGACTTTCATTTGATTCAACTAGCTTTGTAGAATGTATTTGACTTTCATTTGATTCAAATAGCATTGTTTGAATGTGCTTGACTTTCATTTGATTCAATTAGCTTGGTAGAATGTATTTGACTTTCATTTGATTAAAATAGCTTTGTTTAAATGTGTTGACTTTCATTTGATTCAATTAGCTTTGTAGAATGTATTTGACTTTCATTTGAATCAAATAGCTTTGTTTGAATGTGTTTGACTTTCATTTGATTCAATTTGCTTTGTAGAATGTATTTGACTTTCATTTGATTAAAATAGCTTTGTTTGAATGTGTTTGACTTTCATTTGATTCGATTTGCTTTGTAGAATGTATTTGACTTTTATGTGATTCAAATAGCTTTGTTTGAATGTGTTTGACTTTCATTTGATTCAATTTGCTTTGTAGAATGTATTTGACTTTTATTTGATTCAAATAGCTTTGTTTGAATGTGTTTGACTTTCATTTGATTCAATTTGCTTTGTAGAATGTATTTGACTTTTATTTGATTTAAATAGCTTTGTTTGAATGTGTTTGGCTTTCGTTTGATTTAATTAGCTTTGTAGAATGTATTTGACTTTCATTTGATTAAAATAGCTTTGTTTCAATGTGTTTGACTTTCATTTGATTCACTTGGCTTTTTAGAATGTATTTGACTTTTATTTGATTTAATTAGCTTTGTTTGAATGTATTTGACTCTCATTTGATTTAAATAGCTTTATTTGAATATGTTTGACTTTCATTTGATTCAAATTCTTGTGTTTGAATGTGTTCGACTTTCATTTGATTTCAAATAGCATTGTTTGAATGTGCTTGACTTTCATTTGATTCAACTAGCTTTGTAGAATGTAATTGACTTTCATTTGATTAAAATAGCTTTGTTTGAATGTGTTTAACTTTCATTTGATTCAATTAGCTTTGTAGAATGTATTTGACTTTCATTTGATTCAAATAGCTTTGTTTGAATGTGTTTGACTTTCATTTGATTCAATTTGCTTTGTAGAATGTATTTGACTTTCATTTGATTAAAATAGCTTTGTTTGAATGTGTTTGACTTTCATTTGATTCGATTTGCTTTGTAGAATGTATTTGAATTTTATTTGATTCAAATAGCTTTGTTTGAATGTGTTTGACTTTCATTTAATTCAATTTGCTTTGTAGAATGTATTTGACTTTTATTTGATTTAATTAGCTTTGTTTTGAATGTATTTGACTCTCATTTGATTCAAATAGCTTTATTTGAATGTGTTTTGACTATCATTTGATTCAAATTCCTTTGTTTGAATGTGTTCGACTTTCATTTGATTCAAATAGCATTGTTTGAATGTGCTTGACTTTCATTTGATTCAATTAGCTTTGTAGAATGTATTTGACTTTCATTTGATTCAAATAGCTTTGTTTAAATGTGTTTGACTTTCATTTGATTCAAATAGCTTTATTGAATGTATTTGACTCTCATTTAATTAAAATAGCTTTATTTGAATGTGTTTGACTTTCATTTGATTCAAATTCCTTTGTTTGAATGTGTTCGACTTTCATTTGATTCAAATAGCATAGTTTGAATGTGCTTGACTTTCATTTGATTCAACTAGCTTTGTAGAATGTATTTGATGTAAAAACTAATAGATGAAATTAGTTTAAACAAGTTAATGAATCAAGCTTAAGCAAAGGATTGAGAGAAGGTTGGTGTTTAGGTACGTTTTTGTAGGATTTTAGGTGGGTTTTGGGGTTGGAAAAGTGTAGGTTTGTAAGGATTACTCACTTAACAAACAAGGATATGAAGGCAAGGATTTCTCACTCAACCTACTAAGTTCAAATTGTATGGAAGGATTACTCACTTGACCACTCAATCTCTTCAAGTCTAACTTGGTACAAAAACCGGTTATTTCACAAACAAATAATCAGTTTTTAAGTTCAAGCAAAAGCTCTTTTTCATTGATCAAAATCTGCTTCCAAACTATAATTACATGCCTTTTATAAGCAACTAAAAGAACTAACAATCATTGCTTAACTTAAAGAAGCAAACTGATTTATTAAAGCTTTAAACAACGAAAATGAAACTAAGCCTAAGATTACGTCTAAGTGCAGCAGCCTCTTGGTCTTCATATGCCCCTTAAGTTCCTTATTAAACTCATGTAAATGAGCTAAGCAAACAGCCACAAATTCAGCAAGAAAACCGTTGGAGGTGCATTTGTAACCCCCCCTTGATTCACGCCTCCTTCATTATTCATGCATTGAAGTTTCTCCTTGAGTTCCTCTCCATTCCCACGGCTCTCCAACTGAAATGGCTGTTCAAAATGCTTCAATTAACGTGCTTAATGAGCAATTAAGCAAGTAAATCCATGATTAAAACCAAACGGACCATGGGCAGCAAAAGAATCCAAGGTTTGGTCTTCAAATGATTTCGCAAGTATTACTTCTTTGGGAGAATCGTAACTTGGACTTGTGCTTGGACTTGGATGAAATTTGTGACTAGGACTAATAGGACCCTCTGCCCTTCTTCGAAAGTTTATTTGCATCATCCTCCCCTTCTTCGAAAGGAGTTGTCCTCAACTCGTCATCTTCTAAATAAGGAGCTAGATCACCAACATTGAAAGTTGATGAAACTCCAAATTGCCCTCCAAGATCAACTTTGTATGCATTATCATTGATCCTTTCCATGATTTGAAAAGGACCCTCTGCCCTTGGCATCAACTTGTGCTTTCGTTGCTTAGGGAACCTTTCTTTTCGAAGAAAAATCCAAACAAGATCACCCACTTCGAATTTTCTCACATTGCTCAAGTGTTTGTTTGCTTGCTTCTTGTAGGACTCGTTAGCTTTCTCAATGTTCTTCCTAACTTCTTTATGAACATTAATCATGAACTCAACATGCTCCTTGGCTGTCCCATGAACAAATTTGTCCTTAGGAATTGCAATGTAATCAATAGGAACATAAGGATTGACCCCATAAACAATTTCGAATGGTGAGTATTTCGTGGTTTTACTTGGAGTTCTATTGTAAGCAAATTCAGCATGAGCTAGCTTTAGATCCCACTCTTTCCCTCCTTTGTTCACTAAGGCACGCAACAATGTTCCAAGAACTCTATTCATCACCTCAGTTTGACCATCCGTTTGTGGATGATGGCTAGTTGAAAAAAGCAGCTTGGTACCCACGAGCCTCCATAATGACTTCCAAAAATGGCTCACAAACTTTGTATCACGATCTGAAACAATGGTTCTAGGGAAACCATGTAACTTAGCCACCTCCTTGAAAAAAAGTTGAGCCACGTTATAAGCATCATCCACTTTTTTACAAGCAATGAAATGGGCCATCTTCGAAAAACGATCAACAACCACCATGATTGAATCTTTTCCACGAGCTGTTCTAGGCAAGGCCATGAAGAAATCCATACTCAAATCCTCCCAAGGTCTTCCGGGAATTGGCAAAGGCTTGTATTCACCTCTATGAAAGGTCATTTTAGCCCTTTAACAAGTAGAACATCTAGCTAGGATTTGGTGCACGTTAGCTAGCATCTTAGGCCAATAAAAGTGACTTTGCAAGATCTCTAGGGTCTTTTGAATACCCATATGACCAGCAAGGCCCCCTCCATGAGCTTCCCTTATCAATAAGTCACGAATTGCCCCTTTAGGAACACAAAGTTTGTTTCCTTTGAAAAGAAAACCATCCACCATCACGAATTGACCATTAACCCCATGCTTGCACGCCTCAATGATCTCCATAAGTTCAAGATCATCCTTGTAAGATTCCTTCATGATCTCAAAACCAAGGACCTTAGCTTCCATGATTCCAAGTAGGGTATGCCTCCTTGACAAAGCATCAACCACAATGTTGGCTTTTCCTTGTTTATACTTCGTAGCAAAATTGAAGGATTGAAGGAATTCTACCCACTTAGCATGCCTAGCATTCAATTTTTTTTGGCCATGTATGAACCTCAAAGACTCATGATCCGAATGCAAGATGAATGGTTGTGGCCTCAAATAATGTGACCAATGATCTAAGGCTCGAACCATGGCATAAAATTCTTTGTCATAAGTGGAATAGTTCAATTTCCCTTGGCTCGATTTCTCACTAAAGTAGGCAATGGGTTTTTTTTCTTGGATTAGGACAGCCCCTATTCCCTTCCCACTTGCATCACACTCAACTTCAAAGGGTTTCATGAAATCAGGTAAGGCTAAAACAGGTGCCTCACACATCTTTTTTTTCACTAGTTCAAACGCCTCTTGGGCTTGAGGGTTCCATTGGAAGGTTCCTTTCTTTGTACACTCGGTGATAGGAGCCATGAGGGTACTAAAGTTCTTAATGAACCTTCTATAGAAAGAGGTTAGTCCATGAAATGAACGAACTTCAGTTATGGTTTTTTGGGATAGGCCACGAAGCAATGGCTTCTATTTTGCTTGGATTCACCTTGATTCCATCACCTGAAACAATGTAACCAAGAAAAACAATTTCTGTTAGCAAAAAATGACACTTCCCCAACTTCCCATACAATTTTTTCTCCCTCAAAGTTCTAAAGATTTCTTCCAAGTGCCTCAAATGATCTTCCTCATTTGTACTATAGATGAGAATATCATCTAAGTAAACAACTACAAACCTCCCCAAAAAAGGTCTCAACATCTCATTCATAAGCCTCATGAAAGTACTTGGGGCATTTGTTAAACCAAATGGCATAACAAGCCATTCATACAACCCATGCTTAGTTTTAAAAGCTGTTTTCCACTCATCACCCTCCCTCATACGAATTTGGTGATACCCACTTCTCAAATCAATTTTTGAAAACACTCTAGCCCCACTCAACTCATCCAACATATCATCAAGCCTAGGTATGGGAAACCTATACTTAATGGTTATATTGTTCACAGCCCTACTATCAATACACATCCTCCATGTTCCATCTTTTTTAGGCACTAACAAAGTAGGAACAGCACAAGGACTCATAGACTCTCTCACATAACCCATTTGCATCAACTCCTCAATTTGTTTTTGCAACTCTTTAGTTTCCATGGGATTACATCTATAAGGTGGTTTGTTAGGAAGGGGTGCTCCCGGAATTAGGTCAATTTGATGTTCTATCCCACGAATGGGAGGTAATCCTAAAGGTAACTCATTAGGAAAAACATCCTCATAAGCTTTGACTAATTCGGCCAACCTAGGGTTTTGTTGAACAAACCCTTCATGCTCCTCCTTAGACAACAGCAAAAACACCTCATCTTCCTTCTCTAAGGTCTTTTCGAATTCTTTGAAAGAAAGTAACAAGATTTCCTTTCTTTTGGGCTCTTTTTGTGGTGTTTGTGGTGGTGGGAATTGTGTTTGGGGAATCTTTTTTTGTGGTGGTAAGGGATGCAACACTTTCTTGCTGCCTTGGTGGGTGATAGTATAGGTATTAGTTAGACCATCATGGATTGATTTTCTATCACTTTGCCATGGTCTTCCTAATAAAACGTGACATGCATCCATATGAATGACATCCCACAAAATCTCATCAACATAAGAACCAATCTGAAATTTTACTAAGCATTGTCTCCTAACTCCCGTACTCTTACTCTTATCAAGCCAACTCAATTTGTAAGGGGTAGGGTGTCTAGTGGTTTTCAAATCAAGTTTTTTTACAAGGTCACTTGATACAACATTTGCTTCACTACCACTATCAACAATTAAGTCACAAACATCTCCATTAACCTTGCATTTGGTTAAAAAGACATTCTCTCTTTGCAAAGGGTTTCTTTCAACCTCAACTTGCATTTGTAAAGCTCTCCTCAAGACTAGGCTGTTTTTTTCGGGGAAAAAATCATCACCTTGTTCCTCCTCTTCATTAGAATCATAAGATTCCAAAGGGTCATTTTCAACAACATTTTCATCCTCTAACTCCTCATCTAGGCTAAAAGGTTGAGCCATCATATTTTTTAGCTCTCTCATGGTTAAAGCTCTAGTATTAGGACAATCCCTCTTATAGTGTCCTCTTCCATGACACTTAAAACACACTATGTCACTCAAGTCCCCGGTTTTGGCAACAACTTTGCCTTTTTCTTTTGGGTCAAAGGAACTTGGGTTTCTTTTGGTGGAATTTGGGAAAGAAGAGTTTTCTTTTGGTGGATTGAATGGACGTTTGAATTTTGGGTCAAAAGAGTTCGAAGGTTTCTTCTTCTTCCTTTGATTATCAAATTTCACCGAAAGCTTACAAGCTTCATCAAAGGTCAGATTGGGTTGCACCTCTACTTTCTCATAAATGTCCTTATCCAAACCAGCCATAAACCTCCCTAATTTGAGTTCTTCATTTTCCACTATTTCGCACACAATGGAAAGTTTCTCAAATTCTTTTATGTACTCCTCCACACTACTACTACCTTGTTGCAAGGTACTCCATTTAACATACATGGATTGTTTGTAATTAGAAGGCACAAAACGTCCCCTAAGTTTCTTCCTAAGCTTGGTCCATGTAGAAATACGAGTTTTCCCATTGCTTTCTCGTTTTCTTTGGACTCCTTTCAACCAAGTTTCAGCATACTTGGCTATCTTCACCTTAGCAATCTTGTACTTTTGTTCATCTTCCTCAACGTCTTTGAACTCAAAGTACCTCTCAAGTGACTGCTCCCACTCCAAGTACTTCTCAGGGTCAAGAGTACCATCAAAAAGGTCTACATCCACCTTTAGACTCTTGTCATCATATCTAGGAGGGTTTTGGCACCCATCCCTTTGTTCCTGTGTCAACAAACGAGCCATTAGAGCCATTATATTACCGTGTAATTGCTCATTGGTTTCTAATAGCCTTTGTTGGTTGTCCTCCATCATTCTAATTCTCCTTTGATCAGGGGTTTCATTTGGGTTTGCTTGATCCATTTGGACAGAAAATTACCCCCTACCTGACGCGCCAAATGATGTAAAAACTAATAGATGAAATTAGTTTAAACAAGTTAATGAATCAAGCTTAAGCAAAGGATTGAGAGAAGGTTGGTGTTTAGGTACGTTTTTGTAGGATTTTAGGTGGGTTTTGGGGTTGGAAAAGTGTAGGTTTGTAAGGATTACTCACTTAACAAACAAGGATATGAAGGCAAGGATTTCTCACTCAACCTACTAAGTTCAAATTGTATGGAAGGATTACTCACTTGACCACTCAATCTCTTCAAGTCTAACTTGGTACAAAACCGGTTATTTCACAAACAAATAATCAGTTTTTAAGGTCAAGCAAAAGCTCTTTTTCATTGATCAAAATCTGCTTCCAAACTATAATTACATGCCTTTTATAAGCAACTAAAAGAACTAACAATCATTGCTTAACTTAAAGAAGCAAACTGATTTATTAAAGCTTTAAACAACGAAAATGAAACTAAGCCTAAGATTACGTCTAAGTGCAGCAGCCTCTTGGTCTTCATATGCCCCTTAACTTCCTTATTAAACTCATGTAAATGAGCTAAGCAAACAGCCACAAATTCAGCAAGAAAACCGTTGGAGGTGCATTTGTAACCCCCCCTTGATTCACGCCTCCTTCATTATTCATGCATTGAAGTTTCTCCTTGAGTTCCTCTCCATTCCCACGGCTCTCCAACTGAAATGGCTGTTCAAAATGCTTCAATTAACGTGCTTAATGAGCAATTAAGCAAGTAAATCCATGATTAAAACCAAACGGACCATGGGCAGCAAAAGAATCCAAGGTTTGGTCTTCAAATGATTTCGCAAGTATTACTTCTTTGGGCGAACCGTAACTTGGACTTGTGCTTGGACTTGGATGAAATTTGTGACTAGGACTAATAGGACTTTCGTGATTTACATCAGTATTTGACTTTCATTTGATTCATATAGCTTTGTTTGAATGTGTTTGACTTTCATTTAATTCAATTAGCTTTGTAGAATGTATTTGACTTTCATTTGATTCAAATAGCTTTGTTTGAATGTGTTTGACTTTCATTTGATTAAATTTGCTTTGTAGAATGTATTTGACTTTTATTTGATTTAATTAGCTTTGTTTAAATGTATTTGACTCTCATTTGATTCAAATAGCTTTATTTGAATGTGTTTGACTTTCATTTGAATCAAATTCCTTTGTTTGAATATGTTTGACTTTCATTTGATTCGATTTGCTTTGTAGAATGTATTTGACTTTTATTTGATTCAAATAGCTTTGTTTGAATGTGTTTGACTTTCATTTCATTCAATTTGCTTTGTAGAATGTATTTGACTTTAATTTGATTTAATTAGCTTTGTTTGAATGTGTTTGACTTTCATTTGATTCAAATAGCTTTATAGAATGTATTTGACATTTATTTGATTTAAATAGCTTTGTTTGAATGTGTTTGATTTTCATTTGATTCAATTAGCTTTGTAGAATGTATTTGACTTTCATTTTAATTAAAATAGCTTTGTTTGAATTTGTTTGACTTTCATTTGATTCAAAAAGCATTGTTTGAATGTGCTTGACTTTCATTTGATTCAACTAGCTTTGTAGAATGTATTTGACTTTCATTTGATTAAAATAGCTTTGTTTGAATGTGTTTAACTTTCATTTGATTCAATTAGCTTTGTAGAATGTATTTGACTTTCTTTTGATTCAAATAGCTTTCTTTGAATGTGATTGACTTTCATTTGATTCAATTTGCTTTGTAGAATGTATTTGACTTTTATTTGATTTAATTAGCTTTGTTTGAATGTATTTGACTCTCATTTGATTCAAATAGCTTTATTTGAATGTGTTTGACTTTCATTTGATTCAAATTCCTTTGTTTGAATGTGTTTGACTTTCATTTGATTCAAATAGCTTTGCTTGAATGTGTTTGACTTTCATTTGATTCAATTAGCTTTATAGAATGTATTTGACATTTATTTCATTTAAATAGCTTTGTTTGAATGTGTTTGACTTTCATTTGATTCAATTAGCTTTGTAGAATGTATTTGACATTCATTTGATTAAAATAGCTTTGTTTGAAAGTGTTTGACTTTCATTTGATTCAATTAGCTTTGTAGAATGTATTTGACTTTCATTGGATTCAAATAGCTTTGTTTGAATGTGTTTGACTTTCATTTGATTCGATTTGCTTTGTAGAATGTATTTGACTTTTATTTGATTCAAATAGCTTTGTTTGAATGTGTTTGACTTTCATTTGATTCAATTTGCTTTGTAAAATGTATTTGACTTTTATTTGATTTAATTAGCTTTGTTTGAATGTATTTGACTTTCATTTGATTCAATTAGCTTTGTAGAATGTATTTGACTTTCATTTGAATCAAATAACTTTGTTTGACTGTGTTTGACTTTCATTTGATTCAATTAGCTTTGTAGAATGTATTTGACTTTCATTTGATTCAAATAGCTTTGTTTGAATGTGTTTGACTTTCATTTGATTCAATTTGCTTTGTAGAATGTATTTGACTTTCATTTGATTAAAATAGCTTTGTTTGAATGTGTTTGACTTTCATTTGATTCAATTTGCTTTGTAGAATGTATTTGACTTTTATTTGATTTAATTAGCTTTGTTTGAATGTATTTGACTCTCATTTGATTAAAATAGCTTTGTTTGAATGTGTTTGACTTTCATTTGATTCAAATTCCTTTGTTTGAATGTGTTCGACTTTCATTTGATTCAAATAGCATTGTTTGAATGTATTTGACTCTCATTTGATTCAAATAGCTTTATTTGAATGTGTTTGACTTTCATTTGATTCAAATTCTTGTGTTTGAATGTGTTCGACTTTCATTTGATTCAAATAGCATTGTTTGAATGTGCTTGACTTTCATTTGATTCAACTAGCTTTGTAGAATGTATTTGACTTTCATTTGATTAAAATAGCTTAGTTTGAATGTGTTTGACTTTCATTTGATTCAATTAGTTTTGTAGAATGTATTTGACTATCATTTGATTAAAATAGCTTTGTTTGAATGTGTTTGACTTTCATTTGATTCAACTAGCTTTGTAGAATGTATTTGACTTTCATTTGATTAAAATAGCTTTGTTTGAATGTGTTTGACTTTCATTTGATTCAATTAGCTTTGTAGAATGTATTTGACTTTCAATTGATTCAAATAACTTTGTAGAATGTGTTTGACTTTCATTTGATTCAAATAGCATTGTTTGAATGTGCTTGACTTTCATTTGATTCAATTAGCTTTGTTGAAAGTATTTGACTTTTATTTGATTTAATTAGCTTTGTTTGAATGTATTTGACTCTCATTTGATTCAAATAGCTTTATTTGAATGTGTTTGACTTTCATTTGATTCAAATTCCTTTGTTTGAATGTGTTTTACTTTCATTTGATTCGATTTGCTTTGTAGAATGTATTTGACTTTTATTTGAATCAAATATCTTTGTTTGAATGTGTTTGACTTTCATTTGATTCAATTTGCTTTGTAGAATGTATTTGACTTTTATTTGATTTAACTAGCTTTGTTTGAATGTATTTGACTCTCATTTGATTCAAATAGCTTTATAGAATGTATTTGACATTTATTTGATTTAAATAGCTTTGTTTGAATGTGTTTGGCTTTCATTTGATTCAATTAGCTTTGTAGAATGTATTTGACTTTCATTTGATTAAAATAGCTTTGTTTCAATGTGTTTGACTTTCATTTGATTCACTTAGCTTTGTAGAATGTATTTAACTTTTATTTGATTTAATTAGCTTTGTTTGAATGTATTTGACTCTCATTTGATTCAAATAGCTTTATTTGAATGTGTTTGACTTTCATTTGATTCAAATTCTTGTGTTTGAATGTGTTCGACTTTCATTTGATTCAAATAGCATTGTTTGAATGTGCTTGTCTTTCATTTGATTCAACTAGCTTTGTAGAATGTATTTGACTTTCATTTGATTGAAATAGCTTTGTTTGAATGTGTTTGACTTTCATTTGATTCAATTAGCTTTGTAGAATGTATTTGACTTTCATTTGATTCAAATAGCTTTGTTTGAATGTGTTTGACTTTCATTTGATTCAATTTGCTTTGTAGAATGTATTTGACTTTCATTTGATTAAAATAGCTTTGTTTGAATGTGTTTGACTTTCATTTGATTCGATTTGCTTTGTAGAATGTATTTGACTTTTATTTGATTCAAATAGCTTTGTTTGAATGTGTTTGACTTTCATTTGATTCAATTTGCTTTGTAAAATGTATTTGACTTTTATTTGATTTAATTAGCTTTGTTTGAATGTATTTGACTTTCATTTGATTTAATTAGCTTTGTTTGAATGTATTTGACTCTCATTTGATTCAAATAGCTTTGTTTGAATGTGTTTGACTTTCATTTGATTCAATTAGCTTTATAGAATGTATTTGACATTTATTTCATTTAAATAGCTTTGTTTGAATGTGTTTGACTTTCATTTGATTCAATTAGCTTTGTAGAATGTATTTGACATTCATTTGATTAAAATAGCTTTGTTTGAAAGTGTTTGACTTTCATTTGATTCAATTAGCTTTGTAGAATGTATTTGACTTTCATTGGATTCAAATAGCTTTGTTTGAATGTGTTTGACTTTCATTTGATTCGATTTGCTTTGTAGAATGTATTTGACTTTTATTTGATTCAAATAGCTTTGTTTGAATGTGTTTGACTTTCATTTGATTCAATTTGCTTTGTAAAATGTATTTGACTTTTATTTGATTTAATTAGCTTTGTTTGAATGTATTTGACTTTCATTTGATTCAATTAGCTTTGTAGAATGTATTTGACTTTCATTTGAATCAAATAACTTTGTTTGACTGTGTTTGACTTTCATTTGATTCAATTAGCTTTGTAGAATGTATTTGACTTTCATTTGATTCAAATAGCTTTGTTTGAATGTGTTTGACTTTCATTTGATTCAATTTGCTTTGTAGAATGTATTTGACTTTCATTTGATTAAAATAGCTTTGTTTGAATGTGTTTGACTTTCATTTGATTCAATTTGCTTTGTAGAATGTATTTGACTTTTATTTGATTTAATTAGCTTTGTTTGAATGTATTTGACTCTCATTTGATTAAAATAGCTTTGTTTGAATGTGTTTGACTTTCATTTGATTCAAATTCCTTTGTTTGAATGTGTTCGACTTTCATTTGATTCAAATAGCATTGTTTGAATGTATTTGACTCTCATTTGATTCAAATAGCTTTATTTGAATGTGTTTGACTTTCATTTGATTCAAATTCTTGTGTTTGAATGTGTTCGACTTTCATTTGATTCAAATAGCATTGTTTGAATGTGCTTGACTTTCATTTGATTCAACTAGCTTTGTAGAATGTATTTGACTTTCATTTGATTAAAATAGCTTAGTTTGAATGTGTTTGACTTTCATTTGATTCAATTAGTTTTGTAGAATGTATTTTGACTTTCATTTGATTAAAATAGCTTTGTTTGAATGTGTTTGACTTTCATTTGATTCAACTAGCTTTGTAGAATGTATTTGACTTTCATTTGATTAAAATAGCTTTGTTTGAATGTGTTTGACTTTCATTTGATTCAATTAGCTTTGTAGAATGTATTTGACTTTCATTTGATTCAAATAACTTTGTAGAATGTGTTTGACTTTCATTTGATTCAAATAGCATTGTTTGAATGTGCTTGACTTTCATTTGATTCAATTAGCTTTGTTGAATGTATTTGGCTTTTATTTGATTTAATTAGCTTTGTTTGAATGTATTTGACTCTCATTTGATTCAAATAGCTTTATTTGAATGTGTTTGACTTTCATTTGATTCAAATTCCTTTGTTTGAATGTGTTTTACTTTCATTTGATTCGATTTGCTTTGTAGAATGTATTTGACTTTTATTTGAATCAAATAGCTTTGTTTGAATGTGTTTGACTTTCATTTGATTCAATTTGCTTTGTAGAATGTATTTGACTTTTATTTGATTTAACTAGCTTTGTTTGAATGTATTTGACTCTCATTTGATTCAAATAGCTTTATAGAATGTATTTGACATTTATTTGATTTAAATAGCTTTGTTTGAATGTGTTTGGCTTTCATTTGATTCAATTAGCTTTGTAGAATGTATTTGACTTTCATTTGATTAAAATAGCTTTGTTTCAATGTGTTTGACTTTCATTTGATT
The DNA here is from genome assembly GCF_001683475.1 of Chenopodium quinoa. Classification (NCBI taxonomy): domain Eukaryota; kingdom Viridiplantae; phylum Streptophyta; class Magnoliopsida; order Caryophyllales; family Amaranthaceae; genus Chenopodium; species Chenopodium quinoa. The sequence goes on along the minus strand of NW_018743340.1, from coordinate 37,047 downwards.
CACTTAGCTTTGTAGAATGTATTTAACTTTTATTTGATTTAATTAGCTTTGTTTGAATGTATTTGACTCTCATTTGATTCAAATAGCTTTATTTGAATGTGTTTGACTTTCATTTGATTCAAATTCTTGTGTTTGAATGTGTTCGACTTTCATTTGATTCAAATAGCATTGTTTGAATGTGCTTGTCTTTCATTTGATTCAACTAGCTTTGTAGAATGTATTTGACTTTCATTTGATTGAAATAGCTTTGTTTGAATGTGTTTGACTTTCATTTGATTCAATTAGCTTTGTAGAATGTATTTGACTTTCATTTGATTCAAATAGCTTTGTTTGAATGTGTTTGACTTTCATTTGATTTAATTAGCTTTGTTTGAATGTATTTGACTTTCATTTGATTCAATTAGCTTTGTAGAATGTATTTGACTTTCATTTGAATCAAATAACTTTGTTTGACTGTGTTTGACTTTTATTTGATTCAAATAGCTTTGTTTGAATGTGTTTGACTTTCATTTGATTCAATTTGCTTTGTAAAATGTATTTGACTTTTATTTGATTTAATTAGCTTTGTTTGAATGTATTTGACTTTCATTTGATTCAATTAGCTTTGTAGAATGTATTTGACTTTCATTTGAATCAAATAACTTTGTTTGACTGTGTTTGACTTTCATTTGATTCAATTAGCTTTGTAGAATGTATTTGACTTTCATTTGATTCAAATAGCTTTGTTTGAATGTGTTTGACTTTCATTTGATTCAATTTGCTTTGTAGAATGTATTTGACTTTCATTTGATTAAAATAGCTTTGTTTGAATGTGTTTGACTTTCATTTGATTCAAATTCCTTTGTTTGAATATGTTCGACTTTCATTTGATTCAAATAGCATTGTTTGAATGTATTTGACTCTCATTTGATTCAAATAGCTTTTATTTGAATGTGTTTGACTTTCATTTGATTCAAATTCTTGTGTTTGAATGTGTTCGACTTTCATTTGATTCAAATAACATTGTTTGAATGTATTTGACTCTCATTTGATTCAAATAGCTTTATAGAATGTATTTGACATTTATTTGATTTAAATAGCTTTGTTTGAATGTGTTTGGCTTTCATTTGATTCAATTAGCTTTGTAGAATGTATTTGACTTTCATTTGATTAAAATAGCTTTGTTTCAATGTGTTTGACTTTCATTTGATTCACTTAGCTTTGTAGAATGTATTTAACTTTTATTTGATTTAATTAGCTTTGTTTGAATGTATTTGACTCTCATTTGATTCAAATAGCTTTATTTGAATGTGTTTGACTTTCATTTGATTCAAATTCTTGTTTTTGAATGTGTTCGACTTTCATTTGATTCAAATAGCATTGTTTGAATGTGCTTGTCTTTCATTTGATTCAACTAGCTTTGTAGAATGTATTTGACTTTCATTTGATTGAAATAGCTTTGTTTGAATGTGTTTGACTTTCATTTGATTCAATTAGCTTTGTAGAATGTATTTGACTTTCATTTGATTCAAATAGCTTTGTTTGAATGTGTTTGACTTTCATTTGATTCAATTTGCTTTGTAGAATGTATTTGACTTTCATTTGATTAAAATAGCTTTGTTTGAATGTGTTTGACTTTCATTTGATTCGATTTGCTTTGTAGAATGTATTTGACTTTTATTTGATTCAAATAGCTTTGTTTGAATGTGTTTGACTTTCATTTGATTCAATTTGCTTTGTAAAATGTATTTGACTTTTATTTGATTTAATTAGCTTTGTTTGAATGTATTTGACTTTCATTTGATTTAATTAGCTTTGTTTGAATGTATTTGACTCTCATTTGATTCAAATAGCTTTGTTTGAATGTGTTTGACTTTCATTTGATTCAATTAGCTTTATAGAATGTATTTGACATTTATTTCATTTAAATAGCTTTGTTTGAATGTGTTTGACTTTCATTTGATTCAATTAGCTTTGTAGAATGTATTTGACATTCATTTGATTAAAATAGCTTTGTTTGAAAGTGTTTGACTTTCATTTGATTCAATTAGCTTTGTAGAATGTATTTGACTTTCATTGGATTCAAATAGCTTTGTTTGAATGTGTTTGACTTTCATTTGATTCGATTTGCTTTGTAGAATGTATTTGACTTTTATTTGATTCAAATAGCTTTGTTTGAATGTGTTTGACTTTCATTTGATTCAATTTGCTTTGTAAAATGTATTTGACTTTTATTTGATTTAATTAGCTTTGTTTGAATGTATTTGACTTTCATTTGATTCAATTAGCTTTGTAGAATGTATTTGTCTTTCATTTGAATCAAATAACTTTGTTTGACTGTGTTTGACTTTCATTTGATTCAATTAGCTTTGTAGAATGTATTTGACTTTCATTTGATTCAAATAGCTTTGTTTGAATGTGTTTGACTTTCATTTGATTCAATTTGCTTTGTAGAATGTATTTGACTTTCATTTGATTAAAATAGCTTTGTTTGAATGTGTTTGACTTTCATTTGATTCAATTTGCTTTGTAGAATGTATTTGACTTTTATTTGATTTAATTAGCTTTGTTTGAATGTATTTGACTCTCATTTGATTAAAATAGCTTTGTTTGAATGTGTTTGACTTTCATTTGATTCAAATTCCTTTGTTTGAATGTGTTCGACTTTCATTTGATTCAAATAGCATTGTTTGAATGTATTTGACTCTCATTTGATTCAAATAGCTTTATTTGAATGTGTTTGACTTTCATTTGATTCAAATTCTTGTGTTTGAATGTGTTCGACTTTCATTTGATTCAAATAGCATTGTTTGAATGTGCTTGACTTTCATTTGATTCAACTAGCTTTGTAGAATGTATTTGACTTTCATTTGATTAAAATAGCTTAGTTTGAATGTGTTTGACTTTCATTTGATTCAATTAGTTTTGTAGAATGTATTTGACTTTCATTTGATTTAAATAGCTTTGTTTGAAATGTGTTTGACTTTCATTTGATTCAACTAGCTTTGTAGAATGTATTTGACTTTCATTTGATTAAAATAGCTTTGTTTGAATGTGTTTGACTTTCATTTGATTCAATTAGCTTTGTAGAATGTATTTGACTTTCATTTGATTCAAATAACTTTGTAGAATGTGTTTGACTTTCATTTGATTCAAATACCATTGTTTGAATGTGCTTGACTTTCATTTGATTCAATTAGCTTTGTTGAATGTATTTGACTTTTATTTGATTTAATTAGCTTTGTTTGAATGTATTTGACTCTCATTTGATTCAAATAGCTTTATTTGAATGTGTTTGACTTTCATTTGATTCAAATTCCTTTGTTTGAATGTGTTTTACTTTCATTTGATTCGATTTGCTTTGTAGAATGTATTTGACTTTTATTTGAATCAAATAGCTTTGTTTGAATGTGTTTGACTTTCATTTGATTCAATTTGCTTTGTAGAATGTATTTGACTTTTATTTGATTTAACTAGCTTTGTTTGAATGTATTTGACTCTCATTTGATTCAAATAGCTTTATAGAATGTATTTGACATTTATTTGATTTAAATAGCTTTGTTTGAATGTGTTTGGCTTTCATTTGATTCAATTAGCTTTGTAGAATGTATTTGACTTTCATTTGATTAAAATAGCTTTGTTTCAATGTGTTTGACTTTCATTTGATTCACTTAGCTTTGTAGAATGTATTTTACTTTTATTTGATTTAATTAGCTTTGTTTGAATGTATTTGACTCTCATTTGATTCAAATAGCTTTATTTGAATGTGTTTGACTTTCATTTGATTCAAATTCTTGTGTTTGAATGTGTTCGACTTTCATTTGATTCAAATAGCATTGTTTGAATGTGCTTGTCTTTCATTTGATTCAACTAGCTTTGTAGAATGTATTTGACTTTCATTTGATTAAAATAGCTTTGTTTGAATGTGTTTGACTTTCATTTGATTCAATTAGCATTGTAGAATGTATTTGACTTTCATTTGATTCAAATAACTTTGTTTGAATGTGTTTGACTTTCATTTGATTCAATTTGCTTTGTAGAATGTATTTAACTTTCATTTGATTAAAATAGCTTTGTTTGAATGTGTTTGACTTTCATTTGATTCGATTTGCTTTGTAGAATGTATTTGACTTTTATTTGATTCAAATAGCTTTGTTTGAATGTGTTATACTTTCATTTGATTCAATTTGCTTTGTAAAATGTATTTGACTTTTATTTGATTTAATTAGCTTTGTTTGAATGTATTTGACTTTCATTTGATTCAATTAGCTTTGTAGAATGTATTTGACTTTCATTTGAATCAAATAACTTTGTTTGACTGTGTTTGACTTTCATTTGATTCAATTAGCTTTGTAGAATGTATTTTACTTTCATTTGATTCAAATAGCTTTGTTTGAATGTGTTTGACTTTCATTTGATTCAATTTGCTTTGTAGAATGTATTTGACTTTCATTTGATTAAAATAGCTTTGTTTAAATGTGTTTGACTTTCATTTGATTCGATTTGCTTTGTAGAATGTATTTGACTTTTATTTGATTCAAATATTTTTGTTTGAATGTGTTTGACTTTCATTTGATTCAATTTGCTTTGTAGAATGTATTTGACTTTTATTTGATTTAATCAGCTTTTTTTTAATGTATTTGACTCTTATTTGATTCAAATAGCTTTATTTGAATGTGTTTGACTTTCATTTGATTCAAATTTCTTTGTTTGAATGTGTTTGACTTTCATTTGATTCAATTTGCTTTGTAGAATGTATTTGACTTTCATTTGAATCAAATAACTTTGTTTGACTGTGTTTGACTTTCATTTGATTCAATTAGCTTTGTAGAATGTATTTGACTTTCATTTGATTCAAATAGCTTTGTTTGAATGTGTTTGACTTTCATTTGATTCAAATAGCTTTATTGAATGTATTTGACTCTCATTTGATTAAAATAGGTTTATTTGAATGTGTTTGACTTTCATTTGATTCAAATTCCTTTGTTTGAATGTGTTCGACTTTCATTTGATTCAAATAGCATTGTTTGAATGTGCTTGACTTTAATTTGAATCAACTAGTTTTGTAGAATGTATTTGACTTTCATTTGATTGAAATAGCTTTGTTTGAATGTGTTTAGCTTTCAATTGATTCAATTAGCTTTGTAGAATGTATTTAACTTTCATTTGATTCAAATAGCTTTGTTTGAATGTGTTTGACTTTCATTTTGATTCAATTTGCTTTGTAGAATGTATTTGACTTTTATTTGATTTAATTAGCTTTGTTTGAATGTATTTGACTCTCATTTGATTCAAATAGCTTTGTTTGAATGTGTTTGACTTTCATTTGATTCAATTAGCTTTATAGAATGTATTTGACATTTATTTCATTTAAATAGCTTTGTTTGAATGTGTTTGACTTTCATTTGATTCAATTAGCTTTGTAGAATGTATTTGACATTCATTTGATTAAAATAGCTTTGTTTGAAAGTGTTTGACTTTCATTTGATTCAATTAGCTTTGTAGAATGTATTTGACTTTCATTGGATTCAAATAGCTTTGTTTGAATGTGTTTGACTTTCATTTGATTCGATTTGCTTTGTAGAATGTATTTGACTTTTATTTGATTCAAATAGCTTTGTTTGAATGTGTTTGACTTTCATTTGATTCAATTTGCTTTGTAAAATGTATTTGACTTTTATTTGATTTAATTAGCTTTGTTTGAATGTATTTGACTTTCATTTGATTCAATTAGCTTTGTAGAATGTATTTGACTTTCATTTGAATCAAATAACTTTGTTTGACTGTGTTTGACTTTCATTTGATTCAATTAGCTTTGTAGAATGTATTTGACTTTCATTTGATTCAAATAGCTTTGTTTGAATGTGTTTGACTTTCATTTGATTCAATTTGCTTTGTAGAATGTATTTGACTTTCATTTGATTAAAATAGCTTTGTTTGAATGTGTTTGACTTTCATTTGATTCAATTTGCTTTGTAGAATGTATTTGACTTTTATTTGATTTAATTAGCTTTGTTTGAATGTATTTGACTCTCATTTGATTAAAATAGCTTTGTTTGAATGTGTTTGACTTTCATTTGATTCAAATTCCTTTGTTTGAATGTGTTCGACTTTCATTTGATTCAAATAGCATTGTTTGAATGTATTTGACTCTCATTTGATTCAAATAGCTTTATTTGAATGTGTTTGACTTTCATTTGATTCAAATTCTTGTGTTTGAATGTGTTCGACTTTCATTTGATTCAAATAGCATTGTTTGAATGTGCTTGACTTTCATTTGATTCAACTAGCTTTGTAGAATGTATTTGACTTTCATTTGATTAAAATAGCTTAGTTTGAATGTGTTTGACTTTCATTTGATTCAATTAGTTTTGTAGAATGTATTTGACTTTCATTTGATTAAAATAGCTTTGTTTGAATGTGTTTGACTTTCATTTGATTCAACTAGCTTTGTAGAATGTATTTGACTTTCATTTGATTAAAATAGCTTTGTTTGAATGTGTTTGACTTTCATTTGATTCAATTAGCTTTGTAGAATGTATTTGACTTTCATTTGATTCAAATAACTTTGTAGAATGTGTTTGACTTTCATTTGATTCAAATAGCATTGTTTGAATGTGCTTGACTTTCATTTGATTCAATTAGCTTTGTTGAATGTATTTGACTTTTATTTGATTTAATTAGCTTTGTTTGAATGTATTTGACTCTCATTTGATTCAAATAGCTTTATTTGAATGTGTTTGACTTTCATTTGATTCAAATTCCTTTGTTTGAATGTGTTTTACTTTCATTTGATTCGATTTGCTTTGTAGAATGTATTTGACTTTTATTTGAATCAAATAGCTTTGTTTGAATGTGTTTGACTTTCATTTGATTCAATTTGCTTTGTAGAATGTATTTGACTTTTATTTGATTTAACTAGCTTTGTTTGAATGTATTTGACTCTCATTTGATTCAAATAGCTTTATAGAATGTATTTGACATTTATTTGATTTAAATAGCTTTGTTTGAATGTGTTTGGCTTTCATTTGATTCAATTAGCTTTGTAGAATGTATTTGACTTTCATTTGATTAAAATAGCTTTGTTTCAATGTGTTTGACTTTCATTTGATTCAAATTCTTGTGTTTGAATGTGTTCGACTTTCATTTGATTCAAATAGCATTGTTTGAATGTGCTTGACTTTCATTTGATTCAACTAGCTTTGTAGAATGTATTTGACTTTCATTTGATTAAAATAGCTTAGTTTGAATGTGTTTGACTTTCATTTGATTCAATTAGTTTTGTAGAATGTATTTGACTTTCATTTGATTAAAATAGCTTTGTTTGAATGTGTTTGACTTTCATTTGATTCAACTAGCTTTGTAGAATGTATTTGACTTTCATTTGATTAAAATAGCTTTGTTTGAATGTGTTTGACTTTCATTTGATTCAATTAGCTTTGTAGAATGTATTTGACTTTCATTTGATTCAAATAACTTTGTAGAATGTGTTTGACTTTCATTTGATTCAAATAGCATTGTTTGAATGTGCTTGTCTTTCATTTGATTCAATTAGCTTTGTTGAATGTATTTGACTTTTATTTGATTTAATTAGCTTTGTTTGAATGTATTTGACTCTCATTTGATTCAAATAGCTTTATTTGAATGTGTTTGACTTTCATTTGATTCAAATTCCTTTGTTTGAATGTGTTTTACTTTCATTTGATTCGATTTGCTTTGTAGAATGTATTTGACTTTTATTTGAATCAAATAGCTTTGTTTGAATGTGTTTGACTTTCATTTGATTCAATTTGCTTTGTAGAATGTATTTGACTTTTATTTGATTTAACTAGCTTTGTTTGAATGTATTTGACTCTCATTTGATTCAAATAGCTTTATAGAATGTATTTGACATTTATTTGATTTAAATAGCTTTGTTTGAATGTATTTGACTCTCATTTGATTCAAATAGCTTTATTTGAATGTGTTTGACTTTCATTTGATTCAAATTCTTGTGTTTGAATGTGTTCGACTTTCATTTGATTCAAATAGCATTGTTTGAATGTGCTTGTCTTTCATTTGATTCAACTAGCTTTGTAGAATGTATTTGACTTTCATTTGATTGAAATAGCTTTGTTTGAATGTGTTTGACTTTCATTTGATTCAATTAGCTTTGTAGAATGTATTTGACTTTCATTTGATTCAAATAGCTTTGTTTGAATGTGTTTGACTTTCATTTGATTTAATTAGCTTTGTTTGAATGTATTTGACTTTCATTTGATTCAATTAGCTTTGTAGAATGTATTTGACTTTCATTTGAATCAAATAACTTTGTTTGACTGTGTTTGACTTTTATTTGATTCAAATAGCTTTGTTTGAATGTGTTTGACTTTCATTTGATTCAATTTGCTTTGTAAAATGTATTTGACTTTTATTTGATTTAATTAGCTTTGTTTGAATGTATTTGACTTTCATTTGATTCAATTAGCTTTGTAGAATGTATTTGACTTTCATTTGAATCAAATAACTTTGTTTGACTGTGTTTGACTTTCATTTGATTCAATTAGCTTTGTAGAATGTATTTGACTTTCATTTGATTCAAATAGCTTTGTTTGAATGTGTTTGACTTTCATTTGATTCAATTTGCTTTGTAGAATGTATTTGACTTTCATTTGATTAAAATAGCTTTGTTTGAATGTGTTTGACTTTCATTTGATTCAAATTCCTTTGTTTGAATATGTTCGACTTTCATTTGATTCAAATAGCATTGTTTGAATGTATTTGACTCTCATTTGATTCAAATAGCTTTATTTGAATGTGTTTGACTTTCATTTGATTCAAATTCTTGTGTTTGAATGTGTTCGACTTTCATTTGATTCAAATAACATTGTTTGAATGTGCTTGACTTTCATTTGATTTAACTAGCTTTGTAGAATGTATTTGACTTTCATTTGATTAAAATAGCTTAGTTTGAATGTGTTTGACTTTCATTTGATTCAATTAGTTTTGTAGAATGTATTTGACTTTCATTTGATTTAAATAGCTTTGTTTAAATGTGTTTAACTTTCATTTGATTCAACTAGCTTTGTAGAATGTATTTGACTTTCATTTGATTAAAATAGCTTTGTTTGAATGTGTTTGACTTTCATTTGATTCAATTAGCTTTGTAGAATGTATTTGACTTTCATTTGATTCAAATAACTTTGTAGAATGTGTTTGACTTTCATTTGATTCAAATACCATTGTTTGAATGTGCTGGACTTTCATTTGATTCAATTAGCTTTGTTGAATGTATTTGACTTTTATTTGATTTAATTAGCTTTGTTTGAATGTATTTGACTCTCATTTGATTCAAATAGCTTTATTTGAATGTGTTTGACTTTCATTTGATTCAAATTCCTTTGTTTGAATGTGTTTTACTTTCATTTGATTCGATTTGCTTTGTAGAATGTATTTGACTTTTATTTGATTCAAATAGCTTTGTTTGAATGTGTTTGACTTTCATTTGATTCAATTTGCTTTGTAGAATGTATTTGACTTTTATTTGATTTAACTAGCTTTGTTTGAATGTATTTGACTCTCATTTGATTCAAATAGCTTTATAGAATGTATTTGACATTTATTTGATTTAAATAGCTTTGTTTGAAAGTGTTTGGCTTTCATTTGATTCAATTAGCTTTGTAGAATGTATTTGACTTTCATTTGATTAAAATAGCTTTGTTTCAATGTGTTTGACTTTCATTTGATTCACTTAGCTTCGTAGAATGTATTTAACTTTTATTTGATTTAATTAGCTTTGTTTGAATGTATTTGACTCTCATTTGATTCAAATAGCTTTATTTGAATGTGTTTGACTTTCATTTGATTCAAATTCTTGTGTTTGAATGTGTTCGACTTTCATTTGATTCAAATAGCATTGTTTGAATGTGCTTGTCTTTCATTTGATTCAACTAGCTTTGTAGAATGTATTTGACTTTCATTTGATTAAAATAGCTTTGTTTGAATGTGTTTGACTTTCATTTGATTCAATTAGCATTGTAGAATGTATTTGACTTTCATTTGATTCAAATAACTTTGTTTGAATGTGTTTGACTTTCATTTGATTCAATTTGCTTTGTAGAATGTATTTAACTTTCATTTGATTAAAATAGCTTTGTTTGAATGTGTTTGACTTTCATTTGATTCGATTTGCTTTGTAGAATGTATTTGACTTTTATTTGATTCAAATAGCTTTGTTTGAATGTGTTATACTTTCATTTGATTCAATTTGCTTTGTAAAATGTATTTGACTTTTATTTGATTTAATTAGCTTTGTTTGAATGTATTTGACTTTCATTTGATTCAATTAGCTTTGTAGAATGTATTTGACTTTCATTTGAATCAAATAACTTTGTTTGACTGTGTTTGACTTTCATTTGATTCAATTAGCTTTGTAGAATGTATTTTACTTTCATTTGATTCAAATAGCTTTGTTTGAATGTGTTTGACTTTCATTTGATTCAATTTGCTTTGTAGAATGTATTTGACTTTCATTTTATTAAAATAGCTTTGTTTAAATGTGTTTGACTTTCATTTGATTCGATTTGCTTTGTAGAATGTATTTGACTTTTATTTGATTCAAATATTTTTGTTTGAATGTGTTTGACTTTCATTTGATTCAATTTGCTTTGTAGAATGTATTTGACTTTTATTTGATTTAATCAGCTTTTTTTTAATGTATTTGACTCTTATTTGATTCAAATAGCTTTATTTGAATGTGTTTGACTTTCATTTGATTCAAATTTCTTTGTTTGAATGTGTTTGACTTTCATTTGATTCAATTTGCTTTGTAGAATGTATTTGACTTTCATTTGAATCAAATAACTTTGTTTGACTGTGTTTGACTTTCATTTGATTCAATTAGCTTTGTAGAATGTATTTGACTTTCATTTGATTCAAATAGCTTTGTTTGAATGTGTTTGACTTTCATTTGATTCAAATAGCTTTATTGAATGTATTTGACTCTCATTTGATTAAAATAGGTTTATTTGAATGTGTTTGACTTTCATTTGATTCAAATTCCTTTGTTTGAATGTGTTCGACTTTCATTTGATTCAAATAGCATTGTTTGAATGTGCTTGACTTTAATTTGAATCAACTAGTTTTGTAGAATGTATTTGACTTTCATTTGATTGAAATAGCTTTGTTTGAATGTGTTTAGCTTTCAATTGATTCAATTAGCTTTGTAGAATGTATTTAACTTTCATTTGATTCAAATAGCTTTGTTTGAATGTGTTTGACTTTCATTTTGATTCAATTTGCTTTGTAGAATGTATTTGACTTTTATTTGATTTAATTAGCTTTGTTTGAATTTATTTGACTCTCATTTGATTCAAATAGCTTTATTTGAATGTGTTTGACTTTCATTTGATTCAAATTCCTTTGTTTGAATGTGTTTGACTTTTAGTTGATTCAAATAGCTTTGTTTGAATGTGTTTGACTTTCATTTGATTCAATTAGCTTTATAGAATGTATTTGACATTTATTTGATTTAAATAGCTTTGTTTGAATGTGTTTGACTTTCATTTGATTCAATTAGCTTTGTAGAATGTATTTGACTTTCATATGATTAAAATAGCTTTGTTTGAATGTGTTTGACTTTCATTTGATTCAATTAGCTTTGTAGAATGTATTTGACTTTCATTTGATTCAAATAGCTTTGTTTGAATGTGTTTAACTTTCATTTGATTCAATTTGCTTTGTAGAATGTATTTGACTTTTATTTGATTCAAATAGCTTTGTTTGAATGTGTTTGACTTTTATTTGATTCAATTTGCTCTGTAGAATGTATTTGACTTTTATTTGATTCAAATAGCTTTGTTTGAATGTGTTTTACTTTCATTTGATTCAATTTGCTTTGTAGAATGTATTTGACTTTTATTTGATTTAATTAGCTTTGTTTGAATGTATTTGACTTTCATTTGATTCAATTAGCTTTGTAGAATGTATTTGACTTTCATTTGAATCAAAAAACTTTGTTTGACTGTGTTTGACTTTCATTTGATTAAAATAGCTTTGTTTGAATGTGTTTGACTTTCATTTGATTCAATTAGATTTGTAGAATGTATTTGACTTTCATTTGAATCAAATAACTTTGTTTGACTGTGTTTGACTTTCATTTGATTCAATTAGCTTTGTAGAATGTATTAGACTTTCATTTGATTCAAATAGCTTTGTTTGAATGTGTTTGACTTTCATTTGATTCAAATAGCTTTATTGAATGTATTTGACTCTCATTTGATTAAAATAGGTTTATTTGAATGTGTTTGACTTTCATTTGATTCAAATTCCTTTGTTTGAATGTGTTCGACTTTCATTTGATTCAAATAGCATTGTTTGAATGTGCTTGACTTTCATTTGAATCAACTAGCTTTGTAGAATGTATTTGACTTTCATTTGATTCAAATAGCTTTGTTTGAATGTGTTTGACTTTCAATTGATTCAATTAGCTTTGTAGAATGTATTTGACTTTCATTTGATTCAAATAGCTTTGTTTGAATGTGTTTGACTTTCATTTGAATCAATTTGCTTTGTAGAATGTATTTGACTTTTATTTGATTTAATTAGCTTTGTTTGAATGTATTTGACTCTCATTTGATTCAAATAGCTTTATTTGAATGTGTTTGACTTTCATTTGAATCAAATTCCTTTGTTTGAATGTGTTTGACTTTCATTTGATTCGATTTGCTTTGTAGAATGTATTTGACTTTTATTTGATTCAAATAGCTTTGTTTGAATGTGTTTGACTTTCATTTGATTCAATTTGCTTTGTAGAATGTATTTGATTTTTATTTGATTTAATTAGCTTTGTTTGAATGTGTTTGACTTTCATTTGATTCAAATAGCTTTATAGAATGTATTTGACACTTATTTGATTTAAATAGCTTTGTTTGAATGTGTTTGACTATCATTTGATTCAATTAGCTTTGTAGAATGTATTTGACTTTCATTTTAATTAAAATAGCTTTGTTTGAATGTGTTTGACTTTCATTTGGTTCAAATAGCATTGTTTAAATGTGTTTGACTTTCATTTGATTCAACTAGCTTTGTAGAATGTATTTGACTTTCATTTGATTAAAATAGCTTTGTTTGAATGTGTTTGACTTTCATTTGATTCAATTAGCTTTGTAGAATGTATTTGACTTTCATTTGATTCAAATAGCTTTGTTAGAATGTGTTTGACTTTCATTTAATTCAATTTGCTTTGTAGAATGTATTTGACTTTTATTTGATTTAATTAGCTTTGTTTGAATGTATTTGACTCTCATTTGATTCAAATAGCTTTATTTTTATGTGTTTGACTTTCATTTGATTCAAATTCCTTTGTTTGAATATGTTTGACTTTCATTTGATTCAAATAGCTTTGTTTGAATGTGTCTGACTTTCATTTGATTCAATTAGCTTTATAGAATGTATTTGACATTTATTTGATTTAAATAGCTTTGTTTGAATGTGTTTGACTTTCATTTGATTCAATTAGCTTTGTAGAATGTATTTGACTTTCATTTGATTAAAATAGCTTTGTTTGAATGTGTTTGACTTTCATTTGATTCAACTAGCTTTGTAGAATGTATTTGACTTTCATTTGATTCAATTAGCTTTGTTAAATGTATTTGACTTTTATTTGATTTAATTAGCTTTGTTTGAATGTATTTGACTCTCATTTGATTCAAATAGCTTTATTTGAATGTGTTTGACTTTCATTTGATTCAAATTCCTTTGTTTGAATGTGTTTTACTTTCATTTGATTCGATTTGCTTTGTAGAATGTATTTGACTTTTATTTGATTCAAATAGCTTTGTTTGAATGTGTTTGACTTTCATTTGATTCAATTTGCTTTGTAGAATGTATTTGACTTTTATTTGATTTAACTAGCTTTGTTTGAATGTATTTGACTCTCATTTGATTCAAATAGCTTTATAGAATGTATTTGACATTTATTTGATTTAAATAGCTTTGTTTGAATGTGTTTGGCTTTCATTTGATTCAATTAGCTTTGTAGAATGTATTTGACTTTCATTTGATTAAAATAGCTTTGTTTCAATGTGTTTGACTTTCATTTGATTCACTTAGCTTTGTAGAATGTATTTAACTTTTATTTGATTTAATTAGCTTTGTTTGAATGTATTTGACTCTCATTTGATTCAAATAGCTTTATTTGAATGTGTTTGACTTTCATTTGATTCAAATTCTTGTGTTTGAATGTGTTCGACTTTCATTTGATTCAAATAGCATTGTTTGAATATGCTTGTCTTTCATTTGATTCAACTAGCTTTGTAGAATGTATTTGACTTTCATTTGATTAAAATAGCTTTGTTTGAATGTGTTTGACTTTCATTTGATTCAATTAGCATTGTAGAATGTATTTGACTTTCATTTGATTCAAATAGCTTTGTTTGAATGTGTTTGACTTTCATTTGATTCAATTTGCTTTGTAGAATGTATTTGACTTTCATTTGATTAAAATAGCTTTGTTTGAATGTGTTTGACTTTCATTTGATTCGATTTGCTTTGTAGAATGTATTTGACTTTTATTTGATTCAAATAGCTTTGTTTGAATGTGTTTGACTTTCATTTGATTCAATTTGCTTTGTAAAATGTATTTGACTTTTATTTGATTTAATTAGCTTTGTTTGAATGTATTTGACTTTCATTTGATTCATTAGCTTTGTAGAATGTATTTGACTTTCATTTGAATCAAATAACTTTGTTTGACTGTGTTTGACTTTCATTTGATTCAATTAGCTTTGTAGAATGTATTTGACTTTCATTTGATTCAAATAGCTTTGTTTGAATGTGTTTGACTTTCATTTGATTCAATTTGCTTTGTAGAATGTATTTGACTTTCATTTGATTAAAATAGCTTTGTTTGAATGTGTTTGACTTTCATTTGATTCGATTTGCTTTGTAGAATGTATTTGACTTTTATTTGATTCAAATATTTTTGTTTGAATGTGTTTGACTTTCATTTGATTCAATTTGCTTTGTAGAATGTATTTGACTTTTATTTTATTTAATCAGCATTGTTTTAATGTATTTGACTCTCATTTGATTCAAATAGCTTTATTTGAATGTGTTTGACTTTCATTTGATTCAAATTTCTTTGTTTGAATGTGTTTGACTTTCATTTGATTCAATTTGCTTTGTAGAATGTATTTGACTTTCATTTGAATCAAATAACTTTGTTTGACTGTGTTTGACTTTCATTTGATTCAATGAGCTTTGTAGAATGTATTTGACTTTCATTTGATTCAAATAGCTTTGTTTGAATGTGTTTGACTTTCATTTGATTCAAATAGCTTTATTGAATGTATTTGACTCTCATTTGATTAAAATAGGTTTATTTGAATGTGTTTGACTTTCATTTGATTCAAATTCCTTTGTTTGAATGTGTTCGACTTTCATTTGATTCAAATAGCATTGTTTGAATGTGCTTGACTTTCATTTGAATCAACTAGTTTTGTAGAATGTATTTGACTTTCATTTTATTGAAATAGCTTTGTTTGAATGTGTTTGGCTTTCAATTGATTCAATTAGCTTTGTAGAATGTATTTAACTTTCATTTGATTCAAATAGCTTTGTTTGAATGTGTTTGACTTTCATTTTGATTCAATTTGCTTTGTAGAATGTATTTGACTTTTATTTGATTTAATTAGCTTTGTTTGAATTTATTTGACTCTCATTTGATTCAAATAGCTTTATTTGAATGTGTTTGACTTTCATTTGAGTCAAATTCCTTTGTTTGAATGTGTTTGACTTTTAGTTGATTCAAATAGCTTTGTTTGAATGTGTTTGACTTTCATTTGATTCAATTAGCTTTATAGAATGTATTTGACATTTATTTGATTTAAATAGCTTTGTTTGAATGTGTTTGACTTTCATTTGATTCAATTAGCTTTGTAGAATGTATTTGACTTTCATATGATTAAAATAGCTTTGTTTGAATGTGTTTGACTTTCATTTGATTCAATTAGCTTTGTAGAATGTATTTGACTTTCATTTGATTCAAATAGCTTTGTTTGAATGTGTTTAACTTTCATTTGATTCAATTTGGTTTGTAGAATGTATTTGACTTTTAGTTGATTCAAATAGCTTTGTTTGAATGTGTTTGACTTTTATTTGATTCAATTTGCATTGTAGAATGTATTTGACTTTTATTTGATTCAAATAGCTTTGTTGGAATGTGTTTTACTTTCATTTGATTCAATTTGCTTTGTAGAATGTATTTGACTTTTATTTGATTTAATTAGCTTTGTTTGAATGTATTTGACTTTCATTTGATTCAATTAGCTTTGTAGAATGTATTTGACTTTCATTTGAATCAAATAACTTTGTTTGACTGTGTTTGACTTTCATTTGATTAAAATAGCTTTGTTTGAATGTGTTTGACTTTCATTTGATTCAATTAGATTTGTAGAATGTATTTGACTTTCATTTGATTCAAATAGCTTTGTTTGAATGTGTTTGACTTTCATTTGATTCAAATAGCTTTATTGAATGTATTTGACTCTCATTTGATTAAAATAGGTTTATTTGAATGTGTCTGACTTTCATTTGATTCAAATTCCTTTGTTTGAATGTGTTCGACTTTCATTTGATTCAAATAGCATTGTTTGAATGTGCTTGACTTTCATTTGAATCAACTAGCTTTGTAGAATGTATTTGACTTTCATTTGATTCAAATAGCTTTGTTTGAATGTGTTTGACTTTCAATTGATTCAATTAGCTTTGTAGAATGTATTTGACTTTCATTTGATTCAAATAGCTTTGTTTGAATGTGTTTGACTTTCATTTGAATCAATTTGCTTTGTAGAATGTATTTGACTTTTATTTGATTTAATTAGCTTTATTTGAATGTATTTGACTCTCATTTGATTCAAATAGCTTTATTTGAATGTGTTTGACTTTCATTTGAATCAAATTCCTTTGTTTGAATGTGTTTGACTTTTAGTTGATTCAAATAGCTTTGTTTGAATGTGTTTGACTTTCATTTGATTCAATTAGCTTTATAGAATGTATTTGACATTTATTTGATTTAAATAGCTTTGTTTGAATGTGTTTGACTTTCATTTGATTCAATTAGCTTTGTAGAATGTATTTGACTTTCATATGATTAAAATAGCTTTGTTTGAATGTGTTTGACTTTCATTTGATTCAATTAGCTTTGTAGAATGTATTTGACTTTCATTTGATTCAAATAGCTTTGTTTGAATGTGTTTAACTTTCATTTGATTCAATTTGCTTTGTAGAATGTATTTGACTTTTATTTGATTCAAATAGCTTTGTTTGAATGTGTTTGACTTTTATTTGATTCAATTTGCTTTGTAGAATGTATTTGACTTTTATTTGATTCAAATAGCTTTGTTTGAATGTGTTTTACTTTCATTTGATTCAATTTGCTTTGTAGAATGTATTTGACTTTTATTTGATTTAATTAGCTTTGTTTGAATGTATTTGACTTTCATTTGATTCAATTAGCTTTGTAGAATGTATTTGACTTTCATTTGAATCAAATAACTTTGTTTGACTGTGTTTGACTTTCATTTGATTAAAATAGCTTTGTTTGAATGTGTTTGACTTTCATTTGATTCAATTAGATTTGTAGAATGTATTTGACTTTCATTTGATTCAAATAGCTTTGTTTGAATGTGTTTGACTTTCATTTGATTCAATTTGCTTTGTTGAATGTATTTGACTCTCATTTGATTAAAATAGGTTTATTTGAATGTGTTTGACTTTCATTTGATTCAAATTCCTTTGTTTGAATGTGTTCGACTTTCATTTGATTCAAATAGCATTGTTTAATGTGCTTGACTTTCATTTGAATCAACTAGCTTTGTAGAATGTATTTGACTTTCATTTGATTCAAATAGCTTTGTTTAAATGTGTTTGACTTTCAATTGATTCAATTAGCTTTGTAGAATGTATTTGACTTTCATTTGATTCAAATAGCTTTGTTTGAATGTGTTTGACTTTCATTTGAATCAATTTGCTTTGTAGAATGTATTTGACTTTTATTTGATTTAATTAGCTTTATTTGAATGTATTTGACTCTCATTTGATTCAAATAGCTTTATTTGAATGTGTTTGACTTTCATTTGAATCAAATTCCTTTGTTTGAATGTGTTTGACTTTCATTTGATTCGATTTGCTTTGTAGAATGTATTTGACTTTTATTTGATTCAAATAGCTTTGTTTGAATGTGTTTGACTTTCATTTGATTCAATTTGCTTTGTAGAATGTATTTGATTTTTATTTGATTTAATTAGCTTTGTTTGAATGTGTTTGACTTTCATTTGATTCAAATAGCTTTATAGAATGTATTTGACACTTATTTGATTTAAATAGCTTTGTTTGAATGTGTTTGACTATCATTTGATTCAATTAGCTTTGTAGAATGTATTTGACTTTCATTTTAATTAAAATAGCTTTGTTTGAATGTGTTTGACTTTCATTTGATTCAAATAGCATTGTTTAAATGTGTTTGACTTTCATTTGATTCAACTAGCTTTGTAGAATGTATTTGACTTTCATTTGATTAAAATAGCTTTGTTTGAATGTGTTTGACTTTCATTTGATTCAATTAGCTTTGTAGAAAGTATTTGACTTTCATTTGATTCAAATAGCTTTGTTTGAATGTGTTTGACTTTCATTTGATTCAATTAGCTTTGTAGAATGTATTTGACTTTCATTTGATTCAAATAGCTTTGTTTGAATGTGTTTGACTTTCATTTGATTCAACTAGTTTTGTAGAATGTATTTGACTTTCATTTGATTGAAATAGCTTTGTTTGAATGTGTTTGGCTTTCAATTGATTCAATTAGCTTTGTAGAATGTATTTAACTTTCATTTGATTCAAATAGCTTTGTTTGAATGTGTTTGACTTTCATTTGATTCAATTTGCTTTGTAGAATGTATTTAACTTTTATTTGATTTAATTAGCTTTGTTTGAATGTATTTGACTCTCATTTGATTCAAATAGCTTTATTTGAATGTGTTTGACTTTCATTTGATTCAAATTCCTTTGTTTGAATGTGTTTGACTTTTAGTTGATTCAAATAGCTTTGTTTGAATGTGTTTGACTTTCATTTGATTCAATTAGCTTTGTAGAATGTATTTGACTTTCATTTGATTCAAATAGCTTTGTTTGAATGTGTTTAACTTTCATTTGATTCAATTTGCTTTGTAGAATGTATTTGACTTTTATTTGATTCAAATAGCTTTGTTTGAATGTGTTTGACTTTTATTTGATTCAATTTGCTTTGTAGAATGTATTTGACTTTTATTTGATTCAAATAGCTTTGTTTGAATGTGTTTTACTTTCATTTGATTCAATTTGCTTTGTAGAATGTATTTGACTTTTATTTGATTTAATTAGCTTTGTTTGAATGTATTTGACTTTCATTTGATTCAATTAGCTTTGTAGAATGTATTTGACTTTCATTTGAATCAAATAACTTTGTTTGACTGTGTTTGACTTTCATTTGATTAAAATAGCTTTGTTTGAATGTGTTTGACTTTCATTTGATTCAATTAGCTTTGTAGAATGTATTTGACTTTCATTTGAATCAAATAGCTTTGTTTGAATGTGTTTGACTTTCATTTGATTCAATTTGCTTTGTAGAATGTATTTGACTTTCATTTGATTAAAATAGCTTTGTTTGAATGTGTTTGACTTTCATTTGATTCAAATTCCTTTGTTTGAATGTGTTCGACTTTCATTTGATTCAAATAGCATTGTTTGAATGTATTTGACTCTCATTTGATTCAAATAGCTTTATTTGAATGTCTTTGACTTTCATTTGATTCAAATTCCTTTGTTTGAATGTGTTCGACTTTCATTTGATTCAAATAGCTTTGTTTGAATGTATTTGACTTTCATTTGATTCAATTAGCTTTGTAGAATGTATTTGACTTTCATTTGAATCAAATAACTTTGTTTGACTGTGTTTGACTTTCATTTGATTAAAATAGCTTTGTTTGAATGTGTTTGACTTTCATTTGATTCAATTAGATTTGTAGAATGTATTTGACTTTCATTTGATTCAAATAGCTTTGTTTGAATGTGTTTGACTTTCATTTGATTCAAATAGCTTTATTGAATGTATTTGACTCTCATTTGATTAAAATAGGTTCATTTGAATGTGTTTGACTTTCATTTGATTCAAATTCCTTTGTTTGAATGTGTTCGACTTTCATTTGATTCAAATAGCATTGTTTAATGTGCTTGACTTTCATTTGAATCAACTAGCTTTGTAGAATGTATTTGACTTTCATTTGATTCAAATAGCTTTGTTTGAATGTGTTTGACTTTCAATTGATTCAATTAGCTTTGTAGAATGTATTTGACTATCATTTGATTCAAATAGCTTTGTTTGAATGTGTTTGACTTTCATTTGAATCAATTTGCTTTGTAGAATGTATTTGACTTTTATTTGATTTAATTAGCTTTATTTGAATGTATTTGACTCTCATTTGATTCAAATAGCTTTATTTGAATGTGTTTGACTTTCATTTGAATCAAATTCCTTTGTTTGAATGTGTTTGACTTTCATTTGATTCGATTTGCTTTGTAGAATGTATTTGACTTTTATTTGATTCAAATAGCTTTGTTTGAATGTGTTTGACTTTCATTTGATTCAATTTGCTTTGTAGAATGTATTTGATTTTTATTTGATTTAATTAGCTTTGTTTGAATGTGTTTGACTTTCATTTGATTCAAATAGCTTTATAGAATGTATTTGACACTTATTTGATTTAAATAGCTTTGTTTGAATGTGTTTGACTATCATTTGATTCAATTAGCTTTGTAGAATGTATTTGACTTTCATTTTAATTAAAATAGCTTTGTTTGAATGTGTTTGACTTTCATTTGATTCAAATAGCATTGTTTAAATGTGTTTGACTTTCATTTGATTCAACTAGCTTTGTAGAATGTATTTGACTTTCATTTGATTAAAATAGCTTTGTTTGAATGTGTTTGACTTTCATTTGATTCAATTAGCTTTGTAGAAAGTATTTGACTTTCATTTGATTCAAATAGCTTTGTTTGAATGTGTTTGACTTTCATTTGATTCAATTAGCTTTGTAGAATGTATTTGACTTTCATTTGATTCAAATAGCTTTGTTTGAATGTGTTTGACTTTCATTTGATTCAACTAGTTTTGTAGAATGTATTTGACTTTCATTTGATTGAAATAGCTTTGTTTGAATGTGTTTGGCTTTCAATTGATTCAATTAGCTTTGTAGAATGTATTTAACTTTCATTTGATTCAAATAGCTTTGTTTGAATGTGTTTGACTTTCATTTGATTCAATTTGCTTTGTAGAATGTATTTAACTTTTATTTGATTTAATTAGCTTTGTTTGAATGTATTTGACTCTCATTTGATTCAAATAGCTTTATTTGAATGTGTTTGACTTTCATTTAATTCAAATTCCTTTGTTTGAATGTGTTTGACTTTTAGTTGATTCAAATAGCTTTGTTTGAATGTGTTTGACTTTCATTTGATTCAATTAGCTTTATAGAATGTATTTGACATTTATTTGATTTAAATAGCTTTGTTTGAATGTGTTTGACTTTCATTTGATTCAATTAGCTTTGTAGAATGTATTTGACTTTCATATGATTAAAATAGCTTTGTTTGAATGTGTTTGACTTTCATTTGATTCAATTAGCTTTGTAGAATGTATTTGACTTTCATTTGATTCAAATAGCTTTGTTTGAATGTGTTTAACTTTCATTTGATTCAATTTGCTTTGTAGAATGTATTTGACTTTTATTTGATTCAAATAGCTTTGTTTGAATGTGTTTGACTTTTATTTGATTCAATTTGCTTTGTAGAATGTATTTGACTTTTATTTGATTCAAATAGCTTTGTTTGAATGTGTTTTACTTTCATTTGATTCAATTTGCTTTGTAGAATGTATTTGACTTTTATTTGATTTAATTAGCTTTGTTTGAATGTATTTGACTTTCATTTGATTCAATTAGCTTTGTAGAATGTATTTGACTTTCATTTGAATCAAATAACTTTGTTTGACTGTGTTTGACTTTCATTTGATTAAAATAGCTTTGTTTGAATGTGTTTGACTTTCATTTGATTCAATTAGCTTTGTAGAATGTATTTGACTTTCATTAGATTCAAATAGCTTTGTTTGAATGTGTTTAACTTTCATTTGATTCAATTTGCTTTGTAGAATGTATTTGACTTTTATTTGATTCAAATAGCTTTGTTTGAATGTGTTTGACTTTTATTTGATTCAATTTGCTTTGTAGAATGTATTTGACTTTTATTTGATTCAAATAGCTTTGTTTGAATGTGTTTTACTTTCATTTGATTCAATTTGCTTTGTAGAATGTATTTGACTTTTATTTGATTTAATTAGCTTTGTTTGAATGTATTTGACTTTCATTTGATTCAATTAGCTTTGTAGAATGTATTTGACTTTCATTTGAATCAAATAACTTTGTTTGACTGTGTTTGACTTTCATTTGATTAAAATAGCTTTGTTTGAATGTGTTTGACTTTCATTTGATTCAATTAGCTTTGTAGAATGTATTTGACTTTCATTTGAATCAAATAGCTTTGTTTGAATGTGTTTGACTTTCATTTGATTCAATTTGCTTTGTAGAATGTATTTGACTTTCATTTGATTAAAATAGCTTTGTTTGAATGTGTTTGACTTTCATTTGATTCAAATTCCTTTGTTTGAATGTGTTCGACTTTCATTTGATTCAAATAGCATTGTTTGAATGTATTTGACTCTCATTTGATTCAAATAGCTTTATTGGAATGTCTTTGACTTTCATTTGATTCAAATTCTTGTGTTTGAATGTGTTCGACTTTCATTTGATTCAAATAGCATTGTTTGAATGTGCTTGACTTTCATTTGATACAACTAGCTTTGTAGAATGTGTTTGACTTTCATTTGATTCAAATTCCTTTGTTTGAATGTGTTTGACTTTTAGTTGATTCAAATAGCTTTGTTTGAATGTGTTTGACTTTCATTTGATTCAATTAGCTTTATAGAATGTATTTGACATTTATTTGATTTAAATAGCTTTGTTTGAATGTGTTTGACTTTCATTTGATTCAATTAGCTTTGTAGAATGTATTTGACTTTCATTTGATTCAAATAGCTTTGTTTGAATGTGTTTGACTTTCATTTGATTAAAATAGCTTTGTTTGAATGTGTTTGACTTTCATTTGATTCAAATTCCTTTGTTTGAATGTGTTCGACTTTCATTTGATTCAAATTCCTTTGTTTAAATGTGTTCGACTTTCATTTGATTCAAATAGCATTGTTTGAATGTAATTTACTCTCATTTGATTCAAATAGCTTTATTTGAATGTGTTTGACTTTCATTTGATTCAAATTCTTGTGTTTGAATGTGTTCGACTTTCATTTGATTCAAATAGCATTGTTTGAATGTGCTTGACTTTCATTTGATTCAACTAGCTTTGTAGAATGTATTTGACTTTCATTTGATTAAAATAGCTTTGTTTGAATGTGTTTGACTTTCATTTGATTCAATTAGCTTTGTAGAATGTATTTGACTTTCATTTGATTCAAATAGCTTTGTTTGAATGTGTTTGACTTTCATTTGATTCAATTTGCTTTGTAGAATGTATTTGACTTTCATTTGATTAAAATAGCTTTGTTTGAATGTGTTTGACTTTCATTTGATTCAAATTCCTTTGTTTGAATGTGTTCGACTTTCATTTGATTCAAATAGCATTGTTTGAATGTATTTGACTCTCATTTGATTCAAATAGCTTTATTTGAATGTGTTTGACTTTCATTTGATTCGATTTGCTTTGTAGAATGTATTTGACTTTTATTTGATTCAAATAGCTTTGTTTGAATGAGTTTGACTTTCATTTGATTCAATTTGCTTTGTAGAATGTATTTGACTTTTATTTGATTTAATTAGCTTTGTTTGAATGTATTTGACTTGCATTTGATTCAATTAGCTTTGTAGAATGTATTTGACTTTCATTTGAATCAAATAACTTTGTTTGACTGTGTTTGACTTTCATTTGATTCAATTAGCTTTGTAGAATGTATTTGACTTTCATTTGATTCAAATAGCTTTGTTTGAATGTGTTTGACTTTCATTTGATTCTAATAGCATTATTGAATGTATTTAACTCTCATTTGATTAAAATAGGTTTATTTGAATGTGTTTGACTTTCATTTGATTCAAATTCCTTTGTTTGAATGTGTTCGACTTTCATTTGATTCAAATAGCATTGTTTGAATGTGCTTGACTTTCATTTGAATCAACTAGCTTTGTAGAATGTATTTGACTTTCATTTGATTCAAATAGCTTTGTTTGAATGTGTTTGACTTTCAATTGGTTCAATTAGCTTTGTAGAATGTATTTGACTCTCATTTGATTCAAATAGCCTTATCTGAATGTGTTTGACTTTCATTTGAATCAAATTCCTTTGTTTGAATGTGTTTGACTTTCATTTGATTCGATTTGCTTTGTAGAATGTATTTGACTTTTATTTGATTCAAATAGCTTTGTTTGAATGTGTTTGACTTTCATTTGATTCAATTTGCTTTGTAGAATGTATTTGATTTTTATTTGATTCAATTAGCTTTGTTTATATGTGTTTGACTTTCATTTGATTCAAATAGCTTTATAGAATGTATTTGACACTTATTTGATTTAAATAGCTTTGTTTGAATGTGTTTGACTATCATTTGATTCAATTAGCTTTGTAAAATGTATTTGACTTTCATTTTAATTAAAATAGCTTTGTTTGAATGTGTTTGACTTTCATTTGATTCAAATAGCATTGTTTAAATGTGCTTGACTTTCATTTGATTCAACTAGCTTTGTAGAATGTATTTGACTTTCATTTGATTAAAATAGCTTTGTTTGAATGTGTTTGACTTTCATTTGATTCAATTAGCTTTGTAGAATGTATTTGACCTTCATTTGATTCAAATAGCTTTGTTAGAATGTGTTTGACTTTTATTTGATTCAATTTTCTTTGTAGAATGTATTTGACTTTTATTTGATTTAATTAGCTTTGTTTGAATGTATTTGACTCTCATTTGATTCAAATAGCTTTATTTTTATGTGTTTGACTTTCATTTGATTCAAATTCCTTTGTTTGAATATGTTTGACTTTCATTTGATTCAAATAGCTTTGTTTAAATGTGTTTGACTTTCATTTGATTCACTTAGCTTTATAGAATGTATTTGACATTTATTTGATTTAAATAGCTTTGTTTGAATGTGTTTGACTTTCATTTGATTCAATTAGCTTTGTAGAATGTATTTGACTTTCATATGATTAAAATAGCTTTGTTTGAATGTGTTTGACTTTCATTTGATTCAATTAGCTTTGTAGAATGTATTTGACTTTCGTTTGATTCAAATAGCTTTGTTTGAATGTGTTTGACTTTCATTTGATTCAACTAGTTTTGTAGAATGTATTTGACTTTCATTTGATTGAAATAGCTTTGTTTGAATGTGTTTGACTTTCAATTGATTCAATTAGCTTTGTAGAATGTATTTAACTTTCATTTTATTCAAATAGCTTTGTTTGAATGTGTTTGACTTTCATTTGATTCAATTTGCTTTGTAGAATGTATTTGACTTTTATTTGATTTAATTAGCTTTGTTTGAATGTATTTGACTCTCATTTGATTCAAATAGCTTTATTTGAATGTGTTTGACTTTCATTTGATTCAAATTTCTTTGTTTGAATGTGTTTGACTTTTAGTTGATTCAAATAGCTTTGTTTGAATGTGTTTGACTTTCATTTGATTCAATTAGCTTTATAGAATGTATTAGACATTTATTTGATTTAAATAGCTTTGTTTGAATGTGTTTGACTTTCATTTGATTCAATTAGCTTTGTAGAATGTATTTGACTTTCATATGATTAAAATAGCTTTGTTTGAATGTGTTTGACTTTCATTTGATTCATATAGCTTTGTAGAATGTATTTGACTTTCATTTGATTCAAATAGCTTTGTTTGAATGTGTTTAACTTTCATTTGATTCAATTTGCTTTGTAGAATGTATTTGACTTTTATTTGATTCAAATAGCTTTGTTTGAATGTGTTTGACTTTTATTTGATTCAATTTGCTTTGTAGAATGTATTTGACTTTTATTTGATTCAAATAGCTTTGTTTGAATGTGTTTTACTTTCATTTGATTCAATTTGCTTTGTAGAATGTATTTGACTTTTATATGATTTAATTAGCTTTGTTTGAATGTATTTGACTTTCATTTGATTCAATTAGCTTTGTAGAATGTATTTGACTTTCATTTGAATCAAATAACTTTGTTTGACTGTGTTTGACTTTCATTTGATTCAATTAGCTTTGTAGAATGTATTTGACTTTCATTTGATTCTAATAGCTTTATTTGAATGTGTTTGACTTTCATTTGAATCAAATTCCTTTGTTTGAATGTGTTTGACTTTCATTTGATTCGATTTGCTTTGTAGAATGTATTTGACTTTTATTTGATTCAAATAGCTTTGTTTGAATGTGTTTGACTTTCATTTGATTCAATTTGCTTTGTAGAATGTATTTGATTTTTATTTAATTTAATTAGCTTTGTTTGAATGTGTTTGACTTTCATTTGATTCAAATAGCTTTATAGAATGTATTTGACACTTATTTGATTTAAATAGCTTTGTTTGAATGTGTTTGTATATCATTTGATTCAATTAGCTTTTTAGAATGTATTTGACTTTCTTTTTAATTAAAATAGCTTTGTTTGAATGTGTTTGACTTTCATTTGATTCAATTAGCATTGTTTGAATGTGCTTGACTTTCAATTGATTCAACTAGCTTTGTAGAATGTATTTGACTTTCATTTGATTAAAATAGCTTTGTTTGAATGTGTTTGACTTTCATTTGATTCAATTAGTTTTGTAGAATGTATTTGACTTTCATTTGATTCAAATAGCTTTGTTTGAATGTGTTTGACTTTCATTTGATTCAATTTGCTTTGTAGAATGTATTTGACTTTTATTTGATTTAATTAGCTTTGTTTGAATGTATTTGACTCTCATTTGATTCAAATAGCTTTATTTGTATGTGTTTGACTTTCATTTGATTCAAATTCCTTTGTTTGAATGTGTTTGACTTTCATTTGATTCAAATAGCTTTGTTTGAATGTGTTTGACTTTCATTTGATTCAATTAGCTTTATAGAATGTATTTGACATTTATTTGATTTAAATAGCTTTGTTTGAATGTGTTTGAATTTAATTTGATTCAAATTCCTTTGTTTGAATGTGTTCGACTTTCATTTGATTCAAATAGCATTGTTTGAATGTATTTGACTCTCATTTGATTCAAATAGCTTTATTTGAATGTGTTTGACTTTCATTTGATTCAAATTCTTGTGTTTGAATGTGCTCGACTTTCATTTGATTCAAATAGCATTGTTTGAATGTGCTTGACTTTCATTTGATTCAATTAGCTTTGTAGATTGTATTCGTCTTTCATTTGATTAAAATAGCTTTGTTTGAATGTGTTTGACTTTCATTTGATTCAATTAGCTTTGTAGAATGTATTTGACTTTCATTTGATTAAAATAGCTTTGTTTGAATGTGTTTGACTTTCATTTGATTCAACTAGCTTTGTAGAATGTATTTGACTTTCATTTAATTAAAATAGCTTTGTTTGAATGTGTTTGACTTTCATTTGATTCAATTAGCTTTGTAGAATGTATTTGACTTTCATTTGATTCAAATAACTTTGTAGAATGTGTTTGACTTTCATTTGATTCAAATAGCATTGTTTGAATGTGCTTGACTTTCATTTGATTCAATTAGCTTTGTAGAATGTCTTTGACTTTTATTTGATTTAATTAGCTTTGTTTGAATGTATTTGACTCTCATTTGATTCAAATAGCTTTATTTGAATGTGTTTGACTTTCATTTGATTCAAATTCCTTTGTTTGAATGTGTTTGACTTTCATTTGATTCGATTTGCTTTGTAGAATGTATTTGACTTTTATTTGATTCAAATAGCTTTGTTTGAATGTGTTTGACTTTCATTTGATTCAATTTGCTTTGTAGAATGTATTTGACATTTAATTAATTTAATTAGCTTTGTTTGAATGTATTTGACTCTCATTTGATTCAAATAGCTTTATAGAATGTATTTGACATTTATTTGATTTAAATAGCTTTGTTTGAATGTGTTTGGCTTTCATTTGATTCAATTAGCTTTGTAGAATGTATTTGACTTTCATTTGATTAAAATAGCTTTGTTTCAATGTGTTTGACTTTCATTTGATTCACTTAGCTTTGTAGAATATATTTGACTTTTATTTGATTTAATTAGCTTTGTTTGAATGTATTTGACTCTCATTTGATTCAAATATCTTTATTTGAATGTGTTTGACTTTCATTTGATTCAAATTCTTGTGTTTGAATGTGTTCGACTTTCATTTGATTCAAATAGCATTGTTTGAATGTGCTTGACTTTTATTTGATTCAACTAGCTTTGTAGAATGTATTTGACTTTCATTTGATTAAAATAGCTTTGTTTGAATGTGTTTGACTTTCTTTTGATTCGATTTGCTTTGTAGAATGTATTTGACTTTTATTTGATTCAAATAGCTTTGTTTGAATGTGTTTGACTTTCATTTGATTCAATTTGCTTTGTAGAATGTATTTGACTTTTATTTGATTTAATTAGCTTTGTTTGAATGTATTTGACTTTCATTTGATTCAATTAGTTTTGTAGAATGTATTTGACTTTCATTTGAATCAAATAACTTTGTTTGACTGTGTTTGACTTTCATTTGATTCAATTAGCTTTGTAGAATGTATTTGACTTTCATTTGATTCAAATAGCTTTGTTTGAATGTGTTTGACTTTCATTTGATTCAAATAGCTTTATTGAATGTATTTGACTCTCATTTGATTAAAATAGGTTTATTTGAATGTGTTTGACTTTCATTTGATTCAAATTCCTTTGTTTGAATGTGTTCGACTTTCATTTGATTCAAATAGCATTGTTTGAATGTGCTTGACTTTCATTTGATTCAACTAGTTTTGTAGAATGTATTTGACTTTCATTTGATTAAAATAGCTTTGTTTGAATGTGTTTGTCTTTCATTTGATTCAATTAGTTTTGTAAAATGTATTTGACTTTCATTTGATTCAAATAGCTTTGTTTGAATGTGTTTGACTTTCATTTGATTCAATTTGCTTTGTAGAATGTATTTGACTTTTATTTGATTTAATTAGCTTTGTTTGAATGTATTTGACTCTCATTTGATTCAAATAGCTTTATTTTTATGTGTTTGACTTTCATTTGATTCAAATTCCTTTGTTTGAATGTGTTTGACTTTCATTTGATTCAAATAGTTTTGTTTGAATGTGTTTGACTTTCATTTGATTCAATTAGCTTTATAGAATGTATTTGACATTTATTTGATTTAAATAGCTTTGTTTGAATGTGTTTGACTTTCATTTGTGATCCAAAGTGGACATCTAATGAACCTGTTGCTTTAGTCTTAGAGACTCTTGGGTTTTTCCCATTCACAAAGACGGGTGAAATTCTATGCTGCATTTCATGGGAAGATTGAAGATTGGTACACGATTGGCTAGCATCACATTTTGGACGCATTTCATGACTATTTTGGGCGTGTGGATCCTAGGCCATTTACTATCTATTATTAACTTATGTGCTAGTTAATGTTGCTGAAATAATGCCAAGAATCTAGCTCTTGGCCGGTTGTAATGGGGGGGTTATCAATAGGCTTTATTATGCTTTCATTACTTAGCTTAAATCAAGGCTTAAATCAAGGAGGAAACCATTGGCTGTTGGCCTTTCATTCTTGGACGGTTTTCCTTGGCTTTTGGTGTGCTTTTGCTGCTCCTTTCCTCTATAAAAGGGAGAGCAAAACAGAAATTAAAAGGGAGTTTTGAGATTCGATAAAAAACCTTGTGTTTATAGCATTTTAACTTAGAGTTGGTCTCAAGTTCAAGTGTTCCCTTATTGCTTTGAGTGAGTCTTGAGTGATAAGCTTAGGAGAGATTGAGTGAGTCTTATCTCTAGCCTAAAACCCCAAAACTTTGAGTGTGTCCTTGAGTTTTGGCCCTTTTATCTTGTTCCATGATATCTGAGTATTCTAACTATAAGTATTTTTAAATCCATCAACCCATATTCGGGAGGGGGTATTTAGATTTACATCATCTGGTATCAGAGCCTAGTTAAGAGTTTTCTTAAAGAAAATCGAGTTTGAAGGCGTTTGGAGCAAAACGGCAGAATTCAATCAGTTTGGAGTTGCGGTTTGAGAAGGACATATCTCCTTCGTTTTCTGTCCAAATCGAGTTATTTCTTTTTTGAATCTAGATATTTTTTTGCGTAGATTACTCACAAATATTTTCAGATATTTTGGAATCTTTCTGCTAATAAACTGGGCAGGTTTTTCGCAGCAGCGCAGAAAAGAGGCAAAACCGGGAAGGCAGAATTCAATTGAAGATTTCTCCCTCATCCGAAAAGCTTTTGAGGAATTTCTTTTTTGCAAATTGGTTGTTTTGATCTGAATATTCTGAATTTGTAAGCCTTTGAGAGTCTAGAGGCAATTTTCGTTTTTCATTTTGTCTCTAATTTCGGCAGTTTTCATTGTACTTGTAATATCCAAGCAAAAATAGTGGAAATCATGTCTAGTGAGGAGCTTGCTAGAATGTTGCAAGTAATCACTGAAAAATTGGAGAATTTGGAGAAAAAAACAGAAGAGAGTGAAGTCTCTAGGGCACAACAAGATACTAGGATGGATGCCATATCTGATATGCTCCTTAAAGCCACTAGGAAAATAAATGAATTAGAGGAGGAGGATGAAAATAGTGGTAATAATTTTAGACAATTTGATGAAGATAGGGGTCTAAAAATTGATATGCATGAATTTGATGGAGGGCATGATTGTGAGGCTTTCTTAGATTGGGTTAGGCAAATTGAAACCGTTTTTTGATTACAAGGGGTATGATGATAGGAAACGGTTCAAGTTGGCTGTCCTTATACTCACTAAACTAGCTGCATTGTGGTATGAAAACCTCAAGTCAAATAGAAGAAGAGAAGGGAAAGATAAGATAGACTTGTGGGAAAAATTAAAAAAGAAAATGAGGGAAAAATGGGTAAGTAAAGAGTATGAACAAGATCAATACTTAAAATTAACCCACCTATCACAAGAAAACATGAGTTTGGAGGATTACATAAAAGAATTTGAAAGGTTAGGCTTGACTTGCGACTTGCAAGAAAAGGAGGCTTACAAAATTGCTAGATTTGTCAAGGGGTTGACAAAAGAAATTAATAGGAAAGTGGAAGTTACTCATTATGCCACTTTTAGTGATGTATGCAAACTAGCTTTGAAGTATGAGTCTCAACTTAAAGAAGAAAGGGAGAAAGAGAAGCCCAAAACTTCTTCTTTCAAGAATACTTCGAAATTTACTCCTTTCAACTCTAAAGGGAGTACTTTTCAAAGTAAAACCTTTTCACCTAGCTCATCAAAAGGGAAAGAAAAACAAGTAGTTTCGCCTAGTGAGCTTTCAACTAGGAGAAAATGCTTCAAGTGTCATGGGAGAGGACATATTGCATCGGAATGTCCTAGTAAGAGTGTGTTAACAGCCTCTCAATGTGCTCTCATGGATGAGGAAGAAAAGGTCTATAACTTTGTGGCTCATGAGGAGGGTTGCGAGTTTGATGAAGAGTATGAGGAAGAGATTCAACCCGAAGATGAGTTCAACATGATGGTGGTTCGTAGAATCTTGTATAATGAACCCGAAATTGATCTTAAACAACGAAACAACTTGTTCCACACTAGATGCAAGATAGGAGAGAAGACTTGCAATGTGATTGTTGATAGTGGTGCCCAAACAGATGTTGTTTCATCCGAGGCTGTGAGTAAATTGAAGCTACCCACTAGAGACCATGGTAAACCTTACAAGCTCAATTGGTTGAATGATGGCACAAGCATTAGATTCAAGAAGCAAGCATTGGTGTCTTATTCCATTGGAGGGTTCGAAGATGAGCGTTGGTGTGATATTCTTCCTATGGATGCGTGTCATTTGTTGCTTGGAAGACCGTGGCAGTTTGATCATGATTCGGAGCATAAAGGGAAAACTAATGTGTATATTGTAACTACCAAAAATGGTAGAAAAGTTAAGTTAGTGCCTTTACCTCCTAAAGTTGCTAAGAAAGAAAAAGAGAAAAGCAACTATCTTGTAACTTGTAATGAATATGAACGAATAATGAAAGAAATGGGGGGAGGGTATGCTTTGGTGGTAAGGACCAAAGATGATAATGGTACTACTTGTATTAACTCATCCATGCTAAATGAGTTATTAGAAGAGTACCAAGATGTGTTCCCCAATGACTTGCCCAAAGGCCTACCTCCAATTAGAGGCATTGAGCACGCCATTGACTTAATTCCAGGAGCACCTTTGCCCAACAAGGCTGCCTATAGGTGTAATCCGGAAGAGAGTAAGGAACTTGAAAAGCAAGTGAACGAATTACTTGAGAGAGGTTATGTGAAAGAAAGCCTTAGTCCTTGCGCGGTTCCAGCCCTCTTAGTACCAAAAAAAGATGGTACTTGGAGAATGTGTGTTGATAGTCGTTCCATTAACAATATAACAGTCAAATACCGTTTTCCTATGCCTCGATTGCAAGATATGTTAGATGAGTTTAGTGGTGCCTTAGTCTTTTCCAAAATAGATTTAAGGAGTGGGTACCATCAAATGAGAATTCGAGAGGGGGATGAGTGGAAGACGGCTTTCAAAACAAAACAAGGGTTGTATGAGTGGTTAGTGATTCCATTTGGGCTTTGCAACGCCCCAAGCTCCTTCATGAGATTGATGAATGAAGTTCTCCGTCCTTTTCTTAATGATTTTGTTGTTGTTTACTTAGATGACATTCTTGTGTATAGTAAAAACAATGATGATCATGTAATTCATTTGAGGAGATTGTTTGAAAAATTGAGGGAGGTGAAGTTGTATGGTAAGCTTGAAAAATGTGTATTCATGACTCCTAGTGTTGTATTCTTAGGATACATTGTAACAGGAGAGGGGGTTCATGTAGATCCGGAGAAGGTAAAAGCAGTCCAGTCTTGGTTGGCTCCAACCAATGTGCACGAAGTTAGAAGTTTTCATGGACTTGCCTCCTTCTATAGGCGGTTCATCAAAAACTTCTCTACCATCATGGCTCCAATCACCGAGTTGACCAAAAAGGGTGAGTTCGTATGGGAAGAAAATGCTCAACGAGCCTTTGAGAAGGTTAAACATATGCTTTGCAACGCTCCTATACTTGTGCTACCAGATTTCAACAAAGTGTTTGAAGTAGAGTGTGATGCAAGTGGGATTGGAATAGGTGCTGTTTTGATTCAAGAGAAGAAGCCCGTGAGTTACTTTAGTGAGAAGTTGAATGGGGCTAAGTTGAACTATTCCACTTATGACCGTGAGTTCTATGCCATAGTTAGAGCACTTGATCATTGGTCTCACTACCTTAGACCAAAACCATTTGTTCTTCGTTCCGATCATGAGGCTCTGAAATTTATTCATGGGCAACAAAAACTCAACAAGAGACATGCTAAATGGGTGGAGTTTCTCCAATCATTTACATTTAGCTCCAAGTACAAGGATGGAAAGAGTAATGTTGTGGCCGATGCATTGTCTCGTCGGAGCTACTTACTTTCCATGGTGGATGCTAAGATCTTGGGTTTTGAACAACTCAAGGAATGTTACATAAATGATCCCGACTTTGCTAGCGAGATAGAGAATCCTAACAAAGAGTTTGTGAGACAAGATGGCTACCTCTTTAAAGGTAACAAGCTATGTGTTCCGAAGAGTGGGGTTAGGGAGTTATTAGTGAGAGAAGTGCATGGTGGAGGTTTAGCCGGTCATTTTGGGATACAAAAGACTCTTGATATTCTAGGTGAACACTTCTATTGGCCTAGAATGATCAAGGATGTTACTCATGTTGTGGAGAGATGTGCTACTTGTCAAAAGGCTAAGGGACACTTCACAAAGGGTCTTTATACTCCGTTGCCAGTTCCGGATGCTCCATGGGAAAGTGTTAGCATGGATTTCATTGTTGGATTGCCTCGCACTCAAAGGGGAAGAGATAGCATCATGGTTGTTGTAGATAGATTCTCTAAAATGGCACACTTTGTAGCTTGTAATAAAACTGATGATGCCGTGAAAGTGGCCGAGCTGTACTTCAAGGAAATTGTCAAACTCCATGGCATTCCTCGAAGTATAGTATCTGATAGGGACTCCAAATTCCTTAGTCACTTTTGGAGAACCCTATGGAAACTTGTGGGTACCAAGTTACTATTTAGTACCTCGCATCATCCCCAAACCGATGGGCAAACCGAGGTCACTAATAAAACTTTGGGTACTTTGTTACGAGGTCTTGTGAGCAAAACGCAAAAAGATTGGGACATGAAATTAGCCCATGCAGAGTTTGCTTACAATAGAGCTCATTCCCTAACTACTTCCCGATCTCCATTTGAAGTAGTTTATGGAGTGAACCCATTTATGCCGATTGATCTTGTTCCTATGGTTAAGAGTGACATGGTAGAGAAAGATGCTAAAAAGAGGGTGGAAACCTTTCAAAAAACCTGTGAGCAAGTGAAGAAAAGAATTGAGGAGATGAATAAAAAATACCAAGAGCGAGCCAATAAGAAACGCAAATATCCTATTTTTCATCCCGGGGACTTGGTTTGGGTGCATTTGAGGAAGGAGAGGTTCCCTAAGCTTCGCAAAAACAAGCTTATGCCTCGTTCTGATGGTCCTTTTAAGGTTCTTGAGAGGGTGAACGATAGTGCTTACAAAATTGAGCTACCAGACAAATTGATGGGTGTTAGTGCGACTTTCAATGTAGGGGATTTATCACCATACTTTGATGATTCAAGTTTGAGGGCAAACTCTTTTGAAGAAGGGGGGAATGATCCAAAGTGGACATCTAATGAACCTGTTGCTTTAGTCTTAGAGACTCTTGGGTTTTTCCCATTCACAAAGAAGGGTGAAATTCTATGTTGCATTTCATGGGAAGATTGAAGATTGGTACACGGTTGGCTAGCATCACATTTTGGAAGCATTTCATGACTATTTTGGGCGTGTGGATCCTAGGCCATTTACTATCTATTATTAACTTATGTGCTAGTTAATGTTGCTGAAATAATGCCAAGAATCTAGCTCTTGGCCGGTTGTAATGGGGGGGTTATCAATAGGCTTTATTATGCTTTCATTACTTAGCTTAAATCAAGGCTTAAATCAAGGAGGAAACCACTGGTTGTTGGCCTTTCATTCTTGGACGGTTTTCCTTGGCTTTTGGTGTGCTTTTGCTGCTCCTTTCCTCTATAAAAGGGAGAGAAAAACAGAAATTAAAAGGGAGTTTTGAGATTTGATAAAAAACCTTGTGTTTTATAGCATTTTAACTTAGAGTTGGTCTCAAGTTCAAGTGTTCCCTTATTGCTTTGAGTGAGTCTTGAGTGATAAGCTTAGGAGAGATTGAGTGAGTCTTATCTCTGGCCTAAAACCCCAAAACTTTGAGTGTGTCCTTGAGTTTTGGCCCTTTTATCTTGTTCCATGATATCTGAGTATTCTAACTATAAGTATTTTTAAATCCATCAACCCATATTCGGGAGGGGGTATTTAGATTTACATCACTAATTGAATCAAATGAAAGTCAAACACATTCAAACAAAGCTATTTAAATCAAATAAATGTCAAATACATTCTATAAAGCTAATTGAATCAAATGAAAGTCAAACACATTCATACAAAGCTATTTGAATCAACTAAAAGTCAAACACATTCAAACAAAGGAATTTGAATCAAATGAAAGTCAAACACATTCAAATAAAGCTATTTGAATCAAATAAGAGTCAAATACATTCAAACAAAGCTAATTAAATCAAATAAAAGTCAAATACATTCTACAAAGCAAATTAAATCAAATGAAAGTCAAACACATTCAAACAAAGCTATTTGAATCAAATGAAAGTCAAATACATTCTACAAAGCTAATTGAATCAATTGAAAGTCAAACACATTCAAACAAAGCTATTTCAATCAAATGAAAGTCAAATACATTCTACAAAGCTAGTTGAATCAAATGAAAGTTAAGCACATTCAAACAATGCTTTTTGAATCAAATGAAAGTCAAACACATTCAAACAAAGCTATTTTAATTAAAATGAAAGTCAAATACATTCTACAAAGCTAATTGAATCAAATGAAAGTCAAACACATTCAAACAAACCTATTTAAATCAAATAAATGTCAAATACATTCTACAAAAGCAAATCGAATCAAATGAAAGTCAAACACATTCAAACAAAGGAATTTGATTCAAATGAAAGTCAAACACATTCAAATAAAGCTATTTAAATCAAATGAAAGTCAAACACATTCAAACAAAGCTAATTAAATCAAATAAAAGTCAAATACATTCTACAAAGCAAATTGAATCAAATGAAAGTCAAACACATTCAAACAAAGCTATTTGAATCAAATAAAAGTCAAATACATTCTACAAAGCAAATCGAATCAAATGAAAGTCAAACACATTCAAACAAAGGAATTTGAATCAAATGAAAGTCAAAGACATTCAAATAAAGCTATTTGAATCAAATGAGGGTCAAATACATTCAAACAAAGCTAATTAAATCAAATAAAAGTCAAATACATTTTACAAAGCTAATTGAATCAAATGAAAGTCAAGCACATTCAAACAATGCTATTTGAATCAAATGAAAGTCCAAACACATTCTACAAAGTTATTTAAATCAAATGAAAGTCAAATACATTCTACAAAGCTAATTGAATCAAATGAAAGTCACAACACATTCAAACCAAAGCTATTTTAATCAAATGAAAGAGTCAAATACATTCTACAAAGCTAGTTGAATCAAATGAAAAGTCAAACACATTCAAACAAAGGAATTTGAATCAAAATGAAAGTCAAACACATTCAAATAAAGCTATTTCAAATCAAATAAAATGTCAAATAAATTCTGCAAAGCTAATTGAATCAAATGAAAGTCAAA
>NW_018743339.1:0-29010 GCF_001683475.1 Chenopodium quinoa | reverse complement strand
AAACAAAGCTAATTAATTCAAATGAAAGTCAAACACATTCAAACATAGCTTTTAGAATCATATGAAAGTCAAATGCATTCCACAAAGCTTATTGAATCAAATGAAAGTCAAACAAATTCAAACTAAGCTAATTAAATCAAATGAAAGTCTAATGCTTTCTACAAAGCTAATTGAATCAAATAAAGTCAAACACATTCATACAAACCTTTTTGAATCAAATGAAAGTCAAATGCATTCATCAAAGCTAATTGAATCAAATGAAAGTCAAATGCATTCTACAAAGCTAATTAAATCAAATGAAAATAAAAACACATTCAAACAAAGCTAATTGATTCAAAAGAAAGTAAAACACATTCAAACATAGCTTTTTTAAATCATATGAAAGCAAATGCATTCAACAAATCTAATTGAATCAAATGAAAGTCAAATGCATTCTACAAAGTGAAATGAATAAAATAAAAGTCAAATTCATTCAAACAAAGCTTTTTGAATCAAATGAAGGTCAAATGCATTCAACAAAGCTATCAAATCAAAGTCAAATGGATTCTACAAAGCTAATTAAATGAAATGAAAGTCAAATGTATTCAAACAAAGCTAATTGAATCAAATGAAATTCTAATACATTCTACAAAGCTAATTGAATCAAATAAAAGTCAAACACATTCAAACAAAGCATTTTGAATCAAATGAAAGTCAAATGCATTCAACAAAAGGTAATTGAATAAAATGAAAGTCAAACACATTCAATCAAAGCTAACTGAATCAAATGAAAGTCTAATGCATTCTACAAAGCTAATTGAATCAAATGAAAGTCAAACACATTCAAACAAAGCTTTTTGAATCAAATGAAAGTCAAATGCATTCATCAAAGCTAATTAGATCAAATGAAAGTCAAATGCATTTAACAAAGCTAATTAAATCAAATGAAAGTAAAACACATTCAAACAAAGCTAATTGATTCAAATGAAAGTCAAACACTTTCAAACAAAGCTTTTTGAATCATATGAAAGTCAAATGCATTCCACAAAGCTAATTGAATCAAATGAAAGTCAAACAAATTCAAACTAAGCTAATTGAATCAAATGAAAGTCTAATGCTTTCTACAAAGCTAATTGAATCAAATAAAGTCAAACACATTCAAACAAACCTTTTTGAATCAAATGAAAGTCAAATGCATTCATCAAAGCTAATTGAATCTGATGTAAATCTAAATACACCCTCCCGAATATGGGTTGATGGATTTAAAAATACTTATAGTTAGAATACTCAAATATCATGGAACAAGATAAAAGGGCCAAAACTCACGGACACACTCAAAGTTTTGGGGTTTTAGGCCAGAGATAAGACTCACTCAATCTCTCCTAAGCTTATCACTCAAGACTTACTCAAAGAAATAAGGGAACACTTGAACTTGAGACAAACTCTAAGTTAAAATGCTAAAACACAAGGTTTTTTATTCAAACTCAAAACTGGTTTTTTTTTCTGTTTTGCTCTCCCTTTTATAGAGGAAAGGAGCAGCAAAAACACACCAAAAGTCAAGGAAAACCGTCCAAGCATGAACAGCCAAAAGCCAGCAGTTTTCCTCCTTGATTTAAGCTAAACAATAAAAGCATAATAAAGCCTAATGATAACTTCCTATTACAACCGGCCAAAGAGCTAAACTCTTGGCATTATTTCAGCAACATTAACTAAAAAAATAAGATAATAATAGCTAGTAAATGGCTTAGGATCCACACGCCCAAAATAGCAGTGAAACGTGCCAAATCTGTAGTGAAGCGCGCCATGCGCCCAATCTTCAATCTACCCCTGAAATGCAACATAGAACTTCAGCCTTCTTTGTAAATGGATAAAATCCAAGAGTCTCTAAGACTAAAGCAACAGGTTCATTAGATGTCCACTTTGGATCATTCCCCCCTTCTTCAAAAGAGTTTGCCCTCAAACTTGAATCATCAAAGTATGGTGATAAATCCCCTACATTGAAAGTCGCACTAACACCCATCAATTCGTCTGGT
This sequence comes from Chenopodium quinoa, assembly GCF_001683475.1. Taxonomy (NCBI): domain Eukaryota; kingdom Viridiplantae; phylum Streptophyta; class Magnoliopsida; order Caryophyllales; family Amaranthaceae; genus Chenopodium; species Chenopodium quinoa. The sequence goes on along the minus strand of NW_018743339.1, from coordinate 26,998 downwards.
AGCTCAATTTTGTAAGCACTATCGTTCACCCTCTCAAGAACCTTAAAAGGACCATCAGAACGAGGCATAAGCTTGTTTTTGCGAAGCTTAGGGAACCTCTCCTTCCTCAAATGCACCCAAACCAAGTCCCCGGGATGAAAAATAGGCTGTTTGCGTTTCTTATTGGCTCGCTTCTTGGTATTTTTTATTCATCTCCTCAATTCTTTTCTTCACTTGCTCACAGGTTTTTTGAAAGGTTTCCACCCTCTTTTTAGCATCTTTCTCTACCATATCACTCTTAACCATAGGAACAAGATCAATCGGCACAAATGGGTTCACTCCATAAACTACTTCAAATGGAGAACGGGAAGTAGTTAGGGAATGAGCTCTATTGTAAGCAAACTCCGCATGGGCTAATTTCATGTCCCAATCTTTTTGCGTTTTGCTCACAAGACCTCGTAACAAAGTACCCAAAGTTCTATTAGTGACCTCGGTTTGCCCATCGGTTTGGGGATGATGAGAGGTACTAAATAGTAACTTGGTACCCACAAGTTTCCATAGGGTTCTCCAAAAGTGACTAAGGAATTTGGAGTCCCTATCAGATACTATACTTCGAGGAATGCCATGGAGTTTGACAATTTCCTTGAAGTACAGCTCGGCCACTTTCACGGCATCATTAGTTTTATTACAAGCTATAAAGTGTGCCATTTTAGAGAATCTATCTACAACAACCATGATGCTATCTCTTCCCCTTTGAGTGCGAGGCAATCCAACAATGAAATCCATGCTAACACTTTCCCATGGAGCATCCGGAACTGGCAACGGAGTATAAAGACCCTTTGTGAAGTGTCCCTTAGCCTTTTGACAAGTAGCACATCACTTCACAACATGAGTAACATCCTTGATCATTCTAGGCCAATAGAAGTGTTCACCTAGAATATCAAGAGTCTTTTGTATCCCAAAATGACCGGCTAAACCTTCACCATGCACTTCTCTCACTAATAACTCCCTAACCCCACTCTTCGGAACACATAGCTTGTTACCTTTAAAGAGGTAGCCATCTTGTCTCACAAACTCTTTGGTAGGATTCTCTATCTCACTAGCAAAGTCGGATCATTTATGTAACATTCCTTGAGTTGTTCAAAACCCAAGATCTTAGCATCCACCATGGAAAGTAAGTAGCTCCGACGAGACAATGCATCGGCCACAACATTACTCTTTCCATCCTTGTACTTGGAGCTAAAGGTAAATGATTGGAGAAACTCCACCCATTTAGCATGTCTCTTGTTGAGTTTTTGTTGCCCATGAATAAATTTTAGAGCCTCATGATCGGAATGAAGAACAAATGGTTTTGGTCTAAGGTAGTGAGACCAATGATCAAGTGCTCTAACTATGGCATAGAACTCACGGTCATAAGTGGAATAGTTCAACTTAGCCCATTCAACTTCTCACTAAAGTAACTCACGGGCTTCTTCTCTTGAATCAAAACAGCACCTATTCCAATCCCACTTGCATCACACTCTACCTCAAACACTTTGTTGAAATCTAGTAGCACAAGTATAGGAGCGTTGCAAAGCATATGTTTAACCTTCTCAAAAGGCTCGTTGAGCATTTTCTTCCCATACGAACTCACCCTTTTTGGTCAACTCGGTGATTGGAGCCATGATGGTAGAGAAGTTTTTGATGAACCGCCTATAGAAGGAGGCAAGTCCATGAAAACTTCTAACTTCGTGCACATTGGTTGGAGCCAACCAAGACTGGACTGCTTTTACCTTCTCCGGATCTACATGAACCCCCTCTCCTGTTACAATGTATCCTAAGAATACAACACTAGGAGTCATGAATACACATTTTTCAAGCTTACCATACAACTTCACCTCCCTCAATTTTTCAAACAATCTCCTCAAATGAATTACATGATCATCATTGTTTTTACTCTACACAAGAATGTCATCTAAGTAAACAACAACAACATCATTAAGAAAAGGACGGAGAACTTCATTCATCAATCTCATGAAGGAGCTTGGGGCGTTGCAAAGCCCAAATGGCATCACTAACCACTCATACAACCCTTGTTTTGTTTTGAAAGCCGTCTTCCACTCATCCCCCTCTCGAATTCTCATTTGATGGTACCCACTCCTTAAATCTATTTTGGAAAAGACTAAGGCACCACTCAACTCATCTAACATATCTTGCAATCGAGGCATAGGAAAACGGTATTTGACCGTTATATTTGTTAATGAAATTCAAATGCATTCTACAAAGTTAATTAAATCAAATGAAAGTAAAACACATTCAAACAAAGCTAATTGATTCAAATGAAAGTCAAACACATTCAAACATAGCTTTTTGAATCATATGAAAGTCAAATGCATTCCACAAATCTAATTGAATTAAATGAAAGTCAAAAGCATTCTACAAAGCGAAATGAATAAAATAAAAGTCAAATTCATTCAAACAAAGCTTTTTGAATCAAATGAAGGTCAAATGCATTCAACAAAGCTATCAAATGAAAGTTAAATGGAATCTACAAAGCTAATTAAATGAAATGAAAGTCAAACGTATTCAAACAAAGCTAATTGAATCAAATGAAATTCTAATACATTCTACAAAGATAATAGAATTAAATAAAAGTCAAACACATTCAAAAAAGCATTTTGAATCAAATGAAAGTCAAATGCATTGAACAAAGCTAATTGAATAAAATGAAAGTCAAACACATTCAATCAAAGCTAATTGAATCAAATGAAAGTCTAATGCATTCTACAAAGCTAATTGAATCAAATGAAAGTCAAACACATTCAAACGAAGCTTTTTAAATCAAATGAAAGTTAAATGGAATCTACAAAGCTATTTAAATAAAATGAAAGTCAAACGTATTCAAACAAAGCTAATTGAATCAAATGAAATTCTAATACAGTCTACAAAGCTAATAGAATCAAATAAAAGTCAAACACATTCAAACAAAGCATTTTGAATCAAATGAAAGTCAAATGCATTCAACAAGCTAATTGAATAAAATGAAAGTCAAAACACATTCAATCAAAGCTAATTGAATCAAATGAAAGTCTAATGCATTCTACAAAGCTAATTGAATCAAATGAAAGTCAAACACATTCAAACTAAGCTTTTTGAATCAAATGAAAGTCAAATGCATTCAACCAAGCTAATTGAATCAAATGAAAGTTAAACACATTCAAACAAAGCTAATTAAATCAAATGAAAGTCTAATGCATTCAACAAATCTAATTAAATAAAATGAAAGTCAAACACATTCAATCAAAGCTAATTGAATCAAATGAAAGCTTAATGCATTCAACAAAGCTATTTGAATCAAATGAAAGTCAAACACATTCAATCAAAGCATTTTGAATCAAATGAAAGTCAAATGCATTTAACAAGCTAATTGAATAAAATGAAAGTCAAACATATTCAATCAAAGCTAATTGAATCAAATGAAAGTCTAATGCATTCTACAAAGCTAATTGAATCAAATGAAAGTCAAACACATTCAAACAAAGCTTTTTGAATCAAATGAAAGTCAAATGCATTCAACCAAGCTAATTGAATCAAATGAAAGTTAAACACATTCAAACAAAGCTAATTGAATCAAATGAAAGTCTAATGCATTCAACAAAGCTAATTGAATAAAATGAAAGTCAAACACATTCAATCAAAGCTAATTGAATCAAATGAAAGTCTAATGTATTCTACAAAGCTAATTGAATCAAATGAAAGTCAAACACATTCAAACAAAGCTTTTTGAATTAAATGAAAGTCAAATGCATTTAACAAAGCTAATTAAATCAAATGAAAGTAAAACACATTCAAACAAAGCTAATTGATTCAAATGAAAGTCAAACACATTCAAACAAAGCTTTTTGAATCATATGAAAGTCAAAAGCATTCCACAAAGCTGATTGAATCAAATGAAAGTCAAACAAATTCAAACTAAGCTAATTGAATAAAATGAAAGTGTAATGCTTTCTACAAAGCTAATTGAATCAAATAAAGTCAAACACATTCAAACAAAGCTTTTTGAATCATATGAAAGTCAAATGCATTCAACAAAGCTAATTGAATAAAATGAAAGTCAAACACATTCAATCAAAGCTAATTGAATCAAATGAAAGTCTAATGCATTCTACAAAGCTAATTGAATCAAATGAAATTCAAAACACATTCAAACAAAGCTTTTTGAATCAAATGAAAGTCAAATGCATTCATCAAAGCTAACTAGATCAAATGAAAGTCAAATGCATTTAACAAAGCTAATTAAATCAAATGAAAGTAAAACACATTCAAACAAAGCTTTTTGAATCAAATGAAAGTCTAATGCATTCTACAAAGCTAATTGAATCAAATGAAAGTCAAACACATTCAAACAAAGCTTTTTGAATCAAAATGAAAGTCAAATGCATTCAACCAAGCTAATTGAATCAAATGAAAGTTAAACACATTCAAACAAAGCTAATTGAATCAAATGAAAGTCTAATGCATTCAACAAAGCTAATTGAATAAAATGAAAGTCAAAACACATTCAATCAAAGCTAATTGAATCAAATGAAAGTCTAATGCATTCTACAAAGCTAATTGAATCAAATGAAAGTCAAACACATTCAAACAAAGCTTTTTGAATAAAATGAAAGTCAAATGCATTCATCAAAGCTAATTGAATCAAATGAAAGTCAAACACATTCAATCAAAGCTAATTGAATCAAATGAAAGTCTAATGCATTCTACAAAGCTAATTGAATCAAATGAAAGTCAAACACATTCAAACAAAGCTTTTTGAATCAAATGAAAGTCAAATGCATTCAACCAAGCTAATTGAATCAAATGAAAGTTAAACACATTCAAACAAAGCTAATTAAATCAAATGAAAGTCTAATGCATTCAACAAATCTAATTAAATAAAATGAAAGTCAAACACATTCAATCAAAGCTAATTGAATCAAAATAAAAGTCTAATGCATTCAACAAAGCTAATTGAAAGTCAAACACATTCAAAACAAAGCATTTTGAATCAAATGAAAGTCAAATGCATTCAACAAGCTAATTGAATAAAATGAAAGTCAAACACATTCAATCAAAGCTAATTGAATCAAATGAAAGTCTAATGCATTCTACAAAGCTAATTGAATCAAATGAAAGTCAAACACATTCAAACAAAGCTTTTTGAATAAAATGAAAGTCAAATGCATTTAACAAAGCTAATTAAATCAAATGAAAGTAAAACACATTCAATCAAAGCTAATTGATTCAAATGAAAGTCAAACACATTCAAACAAAGCTTTTTGAATCATATGAAAGTCAAAAGCATTCCACAAAGCTGATTGAATCAAATGAAAGTCAAACAAATTCAAACTAAGCTAATTGAATAAAATGAAAGTCTAATGCTTTCTACAAAGCTAATTGAATCAAATAAAGTCAAACACATTCAAACAAAGCTTTTTGAATCATATGAAAGTCAAATGCATTCAACAAAGCTAATTGAATAAAATGAAAGTCAAACACATTCAATCAAAGCTAATTGAATCAAATGAAAGTCTAATGCATTCTACAAAGCTAATTGAATCAAATGAAATTCAAAACACATTCAAACAAAGCTTTTTGAATCAAATGAAAGTCAAATGCATTCATCAAAGCTAATTAGATCAAATGAAAGTCAAATGCATTTAACAAAGCTAATTAAATTAAATGAAAGTAAAACACATTCAAACAAAGCTAATGACCAATATGGTCAAAGTTCTAATGATTGTAATGATCCAAGTGGTCATGGTGAGGTCCAAATTCAAGGCAATGCGAAGGCCTTAGTTCTGTCCAAATCATTTCTTAATCCTTTGCACGGTTTTGGTTCGAATGTTTTTACAAGGGGTTGCACTTCACTTAGTGTAATTAACCTTGTAGAAGGTATCTAGCAAGTGACGGTTTTCCAAGCTCCAAATACATGTTTAATGGGCGTCGGTTACAAGCTGATTTGGAGGCAGTTTGGGCGTGTTTCATGCTAGCCGTTTGTAAGTTACTTGGACTGATTGAAGTGGAGTGATTCGTGGCACTTGTTGGGCGTAAATTATGGAGTTTGTTGGCTGAACATTTCACCTCATTATTTGGGGGTTATGAAGAATAAAGAGGCGTGAATCAAGGCATTGAAATGGGAGTTACAAAAGCTTGAAGAATGGCTGTTTTGGGCGTGTGTTGGAGATGCTCTTTGGATGCTATTTTGGCTGGTCATTTTCCCTTGTTTCAAGCCTAGTCTTTAGGTCTTTTAATTAGTTTAATTATGTTTTGTAATGGGTTAAGTGGGACGTGTATTAACCACTCTTTCCCTTAGTTAATTTCCTTTTGGTTATTTCTTTTTGTTAATTAAAGTAGGCAAGTGAAAAGGTTGTATTAGTGCTATAAATAGCATACTTTGAATGAATGAAAATCATCCAAGATTATTTGCCTAAAACGTATGTTTTGTTAATTGAAGTGACTTGAGTTTAGTTCACTTTGTTTTCCAAATTTGAGTATCCGAATTTGAAGAGTGTTAGTTTTGGTGAGAGTTCCCAAGATTAGGACTTATAGTTTATGATTTGGTGAGAGTTCCCTCATCTAGACTATCCCAAGCAAACGAGTGAGAGTTCCTCTTTGCTATATCCTTAGCTTAGGGTGAGAGTTCCCCTAACTAAACTGATCACTTGATAATTGAATCTTAAAAACTTTTGAATCTTTTAGCTTATCATTTTTGTAACAAGGTTTCTCATCTTGTTTACACATCATTTGGCGCGTCAGGTAGGGGGAAAAAATTTTCTTAAATTTTCCAAAGGGGTCGAATACCTACATACCATGGGAGAAAATCAAGACTTGAGAACAGCTTTGGAAGCTCTTAATCGATCCATTGCTAGTCAGGAAAGGTTGGCCGAAACCAATGCCAATCTACAAGGGAACCTTGCTGCCTTGATGGCAAGGCTCATGAACGAGCAAGATAGGAGAGATCAAGGTGAAGACCCTCCACCTAGGAGGGAGGATAGGAGTCTCAAAGTGGACGTTCCTGCCTTTGATGGGACACTTGATCCGGAGAAGTACTTGGAGTGGGAGAAATCCTTGGAAAGGTACTTTGAGTACAAGGACATCCATGAGACGGTTCAACAGTACAAGATAGCCAAAGTCAAACTGAAGGGCTATGGTGACAGTTGGTTGCAAGGAGAACAAAGGGGGCGTACCCTTAGGGGTAAGGCTCACATTTCCACTTGGGAAAAGCTGAAGAAAAGAATGAGAGATCGTTTCATTCCTCACAATTACAAGCAAAATCAGTATGTGAAGTGGAGTACTCTCCAACAAAATGGCGATTCAGTGGAAGACTATATCAAAGAATTTGATAGGCTTGCCATTGTCTGTGAGGTGACTGAAAATGAAGAGCTGAAGTTGGGTCGTTTTGTAGCTGGGTTAGATCAAGAGTTACAAGACAAACTTGACGGTTACACTAACCTCACGTTTGTGGAAGCTTGCAAACTTGTGACAAAGTTTGATGCTAAAATGAGAGTCAAATGCATTCTACAAAGATAATTGAATAAAATGAAAGTCAAAAACATTCAATCAAAGCTAATTGAATCAAATGAAAGTCTAATGCATTCTACAAAGCTAATTGAATCAAATGAAAGTCAAACAAATTCAAACAAAGCTTTTTGAATCAAATGAAAGTCAAATGCATTCATCAAAGCTAATTAGATCAAATGAAAGTCAAATGTATTTAACAAAGCTAATTAAATCAAATGAAAGTAAAACACATTCAAACAAAGCTAATTGATTCAAATGAAAGTCAAACACATTCAAACAAAGCTTTTTGAATCATATGAAAGTCAAATGCATTCCACAAAGCTAATTGAATCAAATGAAAGTCAAACAAATTCAAACTAAGCTAATTGAATCAAATGAAAGTCTAATGCTTTCTACAAAGCTAATTGAATCAAATAAAGTCAAACACATTCAAACAAACCTTTTTGAATCAAATGAAAGTCAAATGCATTCATCAAAGCTAATTGAATCAAATGAAAGTCAAATGCATTCTACAAAGCTAATTAAATCAAATGAAAGTAAAACACATTCAAACAAAGCTAATTGATTCAAATGAAAGTCAAACACATTCAAACATAGCTTTTTGAATCATATGAAAGCAAATGCATTCCACAAATCTAATTGAATCAAATGAAAGTCAAATGCATTCTACAAAGCGAAATGAATAAAATAAAAGTCAAATTCATTCAAACAAAGTTTTTTGAATCAAATGAAGGTCAAATGCATTCAACAAAGCTATCAAATGAAAGTCAAATGGATTCTACAAAGCTAATTAAATGAAATGAAAGTCAAACGTATTCAAACAAAGCTAATTGAATCAAATGAAATTCTAATACATTCTTCAAAGCTAATAGAATCAAATAAAAGTCAAACACATTCGAACAAAGCATTTTGAATCAAATGAAAGTCAAATGCATTCAACAAAGCTAATTGAATAAAATGAAAGTCAAACACATTCAATCAAAGCTAATTGAATCAAATGAAAGTCTAATGCATTCTACAAAGCTAATTGAATCAAATGAAAGTCAAAACACATTCAAACGAAGCTTTTTGAATCAAATGAAAGTCAAATGCATTCACCAAAGCTAATTAAATGAAATGAAAGTCAAACGTATTCAAACAAAGCTAATTAAATCAAATGAAATTCTAATACATTCTACAAAGCTAATAGAATCAAATAAAAGTCAAACACATTCAAACAAAGCATTTTGAATCAAATGAAAGTCAAATGCATTCAACAAAGCTAATTTAATAAAATGAAAGTCAAACACATTCAATCAAAGCTAATTGAATCAAATGAAAGTCAAATGCATTCTACAAAGCTAATTAAATCAAATGAAAGTAAAACACATTCAAACAAAGCTAATTGATTCAAATGAAAGTCAAACACATTCAAACATAGCTTTTTGAATCATATGAAAGTCAAATGCATTCCACAAATCTAATGAATCAAATGAAAGTCAAATGCATTCTACAAAGCGTAATGAATAAAATAAAAGTCAAATTCATTCAAACAAAGCTTTTTGAATCAAATGAAGGTCAAATGCATTCAACAAATCTATCAAATGAAAATCAAATGGATTCTACAAAGCTAATTAAATGAAATGAAAGTCTAACGTATTCAAACAAAGCTAATTGAATCAAATGAAATTCTAATACATTCTACAAAGCTAATAGAATCAAATAAAAGTCAAAACACATTCGAACAAAGTATTTTGAATCAAATGAAAGTCAAATGCATTCAACAAAGCTAATTGAATAAAATGAAAGTCAAACACATTCAATCAAAGCTAATTGAATCAAATGAAAGTCTAATGCATTCTACAAAGCTAATTGAATCAAATGAAAGTCAAACACATTCAAACGAAGCTTTTTGAATCAAATGAAAGTTAAATGGATTCTACAAAGCTAATTAAATGAAATGAAAGTCAAACGTATTCAAACAAAGCTAATTGAATCAAATGAAATTCTAATACATTCTACAAAGCTAATAGAATCAAATAAAAGTCAAACACATTCAAACAAAGCATTTTGAATCAAATGAAAGTCAAATGCATTGAACAAAGCTAATTGAATAAAATGAAAGTCAAACACATTCAATCAAAGCTAATTGAATCAAATGAAAGTCTAACGCATTCTACAAAGCTAATTGAATCAAATAAAGTCAAACACATTCAAACAAACCTTTTTGAATCAAATGAAAGTCAAATGCATTCATCAAAGCTAATTGAATCAAATGAAAGTCAAATGCATTCTACAAAGCTAATTAAATCAAATGAAAGTAAAACACATTCATACAAAGCTAATTGATTCAAATGAAAGTCAAACACATTCAAACATAGCTTTTTGAATCATATGAAAGTCAAATGCATTCCACAAATCTAATGAATCAAATGAAAGTCAAATGCATTCTACAAAGCGAAATGAATAAAATAAAAGTCAAATTCATTTAAACAAAGCTTTTTGAATCAAATGAAGGTCAAATTCATTCAACAAATCTATCAAATGAAATTCAAATGGATTCTACAAAGCTAATTAAATGAAATGAAAGTCAAACGTATTCAAACAAAGCTAATTGAATCAAATGAAATTCTAATACATTCTACAAAGCTAATAGAATCAAATAAAAGTCAAACACATTCGAACAAAGCATTTTGAATCAAATGAAAGTCAAATGCATTCAACAAAGCTAATTGAATAAAATGAAAGTCAAACACATTCAATCAAAGCTAATTGAAACAAATGAAAGTCTATTGCATTCTACAAAGCTAATTGAATCAAATGAAAGTCAAACACATTCAAACGAAGCTTTTTGAATCAAATGAAAGTTAAATGGATTCTACAAAGCTAATTAAATGAAATGAAAGTCAAACGTATTCAAACAAAGCTAATTGAATCAAATGAAATTCTAATACATTCTACAAAGCTAATAGAATCAAATAAAAGTCAAACACATTCAAACAAAGCATTTTGAATCAAATGAAAGTCAAATGCATTCAACAAAGCTAATTGAATAAAATGAAAGTCAAACACATTCAATCAAAGCTAATTGAATCAAATGAAAGTCTAATGCATTCTACAAATCTAATAGAATCAAATAAAAGTCAAACACATTCAAACAAAGCATTTTGAATCAAATGAAAGTCAAATGCATTCAACAAAGCTAATTTAATAAAATGAAAGTCAAACACATTCAATCAAAGCTAATTGAATCAAATGAAAGTCAAATGCATTCTACAAAGCTAATTAAATCAAATGAAAGTAAAACACATTCAAACAAAGCTAATTGATTCAAATGAAAGTCAAACACATTCAAACATAGCTTTTTGAATCATATGAAAGTCAAATGCATTCCACAAATCTAATGAATCAAATGAAAGTCAAATGCATTCTACAAAGCGTAATGAATAAAATAAAAGTCAAATTCATTCAAACAAAGCTTTTTGAATCAAATGAAGGTCAAATGCATTCAACAAATCTATCAAATGAAAATCAAATGGATTCTACAAAGCTAATTAAATGAAATGAAAGTCTAACGTATTCAAACAAAGCTAATTGAATCAAATGAAATTCTAATACATTCTACAAAGCTAATAGAATCAAATAAAAGTCAAACACATTCGAACAAAGTATTTTGAATCAAATGAAAGTCAAATGCATTCAACAAAGCTAATTGAATAAAATGAAAGTCAAACACATTCAATCAAAGCTAATTGAATCAAATGAAAGTCTAATGCATTCTACAAAGCTAATTGAATCAAATGAAAGTCAAACACATTCAAACGAAGCTTTTTGAATCAAATGAAAGTTAAATGGATTCTACAAAGCTAATTAAATGAAATGAAAGTCAAACGTATTCAAACAAAGCTAATTGAATCAAATGAAATTCTAATACATTCTACAAAGCTAATAGAATCAAATAAAAGTCAAACACATTCAAACAAAGCATTTTGAATCAAATGAAAGTCAAATGCATTGAACAAAGCTAATTGAATAAAATGAAAGTCAAACACATTCAATCAAAGCTAATTGAATCAAATGAAAGTCTAACGCATTCTACAAAGCTAATTGAATCAAATAAAGTCAAACACATTCAAACAAACCTTTTTGAATCAAATGAAAGTCAAATGCATTCATCAAAGCTAATTGAATCAAATGAAAGTCAAATGCATTCTACAAAGCTAATTAAATCAAATGAAAGTAAAACACATTCATACAAAGCTAATTGATTCAAATGAAAGTCAAACACATTCAAACATAGCTTTTTGAATCATATGAAAGTCAAATGCATTCCACAAATCTAATGAATCAAATGAAAGTCAAATGCATTCTACAAAGCGAAATGAATAAAATAAAAGTCAAATTCATTTAAACAAAGCTTTTTGAATCAAATGAAGGTCAAATTCATTCAACAAATCTATCAAATGAAATTCAAATGGATTCTACAAAGCTAATTAAATGAAATGAAAGTCAAACGTATTCAAACAAAGCTAATTGAATCAAATGAAATTCTAATACATTCTACAAAGCTAATAGAATCAAATAAAAGTCAAACACATTCGAACAAAGCATTTTGAATCAAATGAAAGTCAAATGCATTCAACAAAGCTAATTGAATAAAATGAAAGTCAAACACATTCAATCAAAGCTAATTGAAACAAATGAAAGTCTATTGCATTCTACAAAGCTAATTGAATCAAATGAAAGTCAAACACATTCAAACGAAGCTTTTTGAATCAAATGAAAGTTAAATGGATTCTACAAAGCTAATTAAATGAAATGAAAGTCAAACGTATTCAAACAAAGCTAATTGAATCAAATGAAATTCTAATACATTCTACAAAGCTAATAGAATCAAATAAAAGTCAAACACATTCAAACAAAGCATTTTGAATCAAATGAAAGTCAAATGCATTCAACAAAGCTAATTCAATAAAATGAAAGTGATGTAAAAACTAATAGATGAATTTAGTTTAAACAAGTTAAAGAATCAAGCTTAAGCAAAGGATTGAGAGAAGGTTGGTGTTTAGGTACGTTTTTGTAGGATTTTAGGTGGGTTTTGGGGGTTGGAAAAGTGTAGGTTAGTAAGGATCAAAATCTGCTTACAAACTATAGTTACATGCCTTTTATAAGCAACTTAAAGAAACTAACAAACATTGCTTAACTTAAAGAAGCAAACTGATTTATTAAAGCTTTAAACAACGAAAATGAAACTAAGCCTAAGATTACGTCTAAGTGCAGCAACCTCTTGGTCTTCATATGCCCCTTAACTTCCTTATTAAACTCATGTAAATGAGCTAAACAAACAGCCACAAATTCAGCAAGAAAACCGTTGGAGGTGCATTTGTAACCCCCCCTTGATTCACGCCTCCTTCATTATTCATGCATTGAAGTTTCTCCTTGAGTTCCTCTCCATTCCCACGGCTCTCCAACTGAAATGGCTGTTCAAAATGCTTCAATTAACGTGCTTAATGAGCAATTAAGCAAGTAAATCCATGATTAAAACCAAACGGACCATGGGCAGCAAAAGAATCCAAGGTTTGGTCTTCAAATGATTTCGCAAGTATTACTTCTTTGGGCGAACCGTAACTTGGACTTGTGCTTGGACTTGGATGAAATTTGTGACTAGGACTAATATGACTTTCGTGATTTGCATCATCCTCCCCTTCTTCGAAAGGAGTTGTCCTTAACTCGTCATCTTCTAAATAAGGAGCTAGATCACCAACATTGAAAGTTGATGAAACTCCAAATTGCCCTCCAAGATCAACTTTGTATGCATTATCATTGATCCTTTCCATGATTTGAAAAGGACCCTCTGCCCTTGGCATCAACTTGTGCTTTCGTTGCTTAGGGAACCTTTCTTTTCGAAGAAAAATCCAAACAAGATCACCCACTTCGAATTTTCTCACATTGCTCAAGTGTTTGTTTGCTTGCTTCTTGTAGGACTCGTTAGCTTTCTCAATGTTCTTTCTAACTTCTTTATGAACATTAATCATGAACTCAACATTCTCCTTGGCTGTCCCATGAACAAATTTGTCCTTAGGAATTGCAATGTAATCAATAGGAACATAAGGATTGACCCCATAAACAATTTCGAATGGTGAGTATTTCGTGGTTTTACTTGGAGTTCTATTGTAAGCAAATTCAGCATGAGCTAGCTTTAGATCCCAATCTTTCCCTCCTTTGTTCACTAAGGCATGAAGCAATGTTCCAAGAACTCTATTCACCACCTCAGTTTGACCATCCGTTTGTGGATGATTGCTAGTTGAAAAAAGCAGCTTGGTACCCACGAGCCTCCATAATGACTTCCAAAAATGGCTCACAAACTTTGTATCACGATCTGAAACAATGGTTCTAGGCAAACCATGTAACTTAGCCACCTCCTTGAAAAAAAGTTGAGCCACGTTATAAGCATCATCCACTTTTTTACAAGCAATGAAATAGGCCATCTTCGAAAACCGATCAACAACCACCATGATTGAATCTTTTCCACGAGCCGTTCTAGGCAAGGCCATGATGAAATCCATACTCAAATCCTCCCAAGGTCTTTCGGGAATTGGCAAAGGCTTGTATTCACCTCTATGAAAGGTCATTTTAGCCCTTTGACAAGTAGAACATCTAGCTAGGATTTGATGCACGTTAGCTAGCATCTTAGGCCAATAAAAGTGACTTTGCAAGATCTCTAGGGTCTTTTGATTACCCATATGACCAGCAAGGCCCCCTCCATGAGCTTCCCTTATCAATAAGTCACGAATTGCCCCTTTAGGAACACAAAGTTTGTTTCCTTTGAAAAGAAAACCATCCACCATCACGAATTGACCATTAACCCCATGCTTGCACGCCTCAATGATCTCCATAAGTTCAAGATCATCCTTGTAAGATTCCTTCATGATCTCAAAACCAAGGACCTTAGCTTCCATGATTCCAAGTAGGGTATGCCTCCTTGACAAAGCATCAGCCACAATGTTGGCTTTTCCTTGTTTATACTTCGTAGCAAAATTGAAGGATTGAAGGAATTCTACCCACTTAGCATGCCTAGCATTCAATTTTTTTTGGCCATGTATGAACCTCAAAGACTCATGATCCGAATTCAAGATGAATGGTTGTGGCCTCAAATAATGTGACCAATGATCTAAGGCTCGAACCATGGCATAAAATTCTTTGTCATAAGTGGAATAGTTCAATTTCCCTTGGCTCAATTTCTCACTAAAGTAGGCAATGGGTTTTTTTTTCTTGGATTAGGACAGCCCCTATTCCCTTCCCACTTGCATCACACTCAACTTCAAAGGGTTTCATGAAATCAGGTAAGGCTAAAACAGGTGCCTCACACATTTTTTTTTTTCACTAGTTCAAACGCCTCTTGGGCTTGAGGGTTCCATTGGAAGGTTCCTTTCTTTGTACACTCAGTGATAGGAGCCATGAGGGTACTAAAGTTCTTAATGAACCTTCTATAGAAAGAGGTTAGTCCATGAAATGAACGAACTTCAGTTATGGTTTTTGGGATAGGCCACGAAGCAATGGCTTCTATTTTGCTTGGATCCACCTTGATTCCATCACCTGAAACAATGTAACCAAGAAAAACAATTTATGTTAGCAAAAAATGACACTTCTCCAACTTCCCGTATAATTTTTTCTCCCTCAAAGTTCTAAAGATTTCTTCCAAGTGCCTCAAATGATCTTCCTCATTTGTACTATAGATGAGAATATCATCTAAGTAAACAACTACAAACCTCCCCAAAAAAGGTCTCAACATCTCATTCATAAGCCTCATGAAAGTACTTGGGGCATTTGTTAAACCAAATGGCATAACAAGCCATTCATACAACCCATGCTTGGTTTTAAAAGCTGTTTTCCACTCATCACCCTCCCTCATACGAATTTGGTGATACCCACTTCTCAAATCAATTTTTGAAAACACTCTAGCCTCACTCAACTCATCCAACATATCATCAAGCCTAGGTATGGGAAACCTATACTTAATGGTTATATTGTTCACAGCCCTACTATCAATACACATCCTCCATGTTCCATCTTTTTTAGGCACTAACAAAGTAGGAACAGCACAAGGACTCATAGACTCTCTCACATAACCCATTTGCATCAACTCCTCAATTTGTTTTTGCAACTCTTTAGTTTCCATGGGATTACATCTATAAGGTGGTTTGTTAGGAAGGGGTGCTCCCGGAATTAGGTCAATTTGATGTTCAATCCCACGAATGGGAGGTAATCCTAAAGGCAACTCATTAGGGAAAACATCCTCATAAGCTTTGACCAATTCGGCCAAACTAGGGTTTTGTTGAACAAACCCTTCATGCTCCTCCTTACTCAACAACAAAAACACCTCATCTTCCTTCTCTAAGGTCTTTTCGAATTCTTTGAAAGAAAGTAACAAGATTTCCTTTCTTTTGGGCTCTTTTTGTGGTGTTTGTGGTGGTGGGAATTGTGTTTGGGGAATCTTTTTTTGTGGTGGTAAGGGATGCAACACTTTCTTGCTGCCTTGGTGGGTGATAGTATAGGTATTAGTTAGACCATCATGGATTGATTTTCTATCACTTTGCCATGGTCTTCCTAATAAAACGTGACATGCATCCATAGGAATGACATCACACAAAATCTCATCAACATAAGAACCAATCTGAAATTTTACTAAGCATTGTCTCCTAACTCCCGTACTCTTACTCTTATCAAGCCAACTCAATTTGTAAGGGGTAGGGTGTCTAGTGGTTTTCAAATCAAGTTTTTTTACAAGGTCACTTGATACAACATTTGCTTCACTACCACTATCGACAATTAAGTCACAAACATCTCCATTAACCTTGCATTTGGTTAAAAAGACATTCTCTCTTTGCAAAGGGTTTCTTTCAACCTCAACTTGCATTTGTAAAGCTCTCCTCAAGACTAAGCTGTTTTTTTCGGGGAAACAATCATCACCTTGTTCCTCCTCTTCATTAGAATCATAAGATTCCAAAGGGTCATTTTCAACAACATTTTCATCCTCTAACTCCTCATCTAGGCTAAAAGGTTGATCCATCATATTTTTTAGCTCTCTCATGGTTAAAGCTCTAGTATTAGGACAATCCCTCTTATAGTGTTCTCTTCCATGACACTTAAAACACACTATGTCACTCAAGTCCCCGGTTTTGGCAACAGCTTTGCCTTTTTCTTTTGGGTCAAAGGAACTTGGGTTTTTTTTGGTGGAATTTGGGAAAGAAGAGTTTTCTTTTGGTGGATTGAATGGACGTTTGAATTTTGGGTCAAAAGAGTTCGAAGGTTTCTTCTTCTTCCTTTGATTATCAAATTTCACCGAAAGCTTACAAGCTTCATCAAAGGTCAGATTGGGTTGCACCTCTACTTTCTCATAAATGTCCTTATCCAAACCAGCCATAAACCTCCCTAATTTGAGTTCTTCATTTTCCACTATTTCGCACACAATGGAAAGTTTCTCAAATTCTTTTATGTACTCCTCCACACTACTACTACCTTGTTGCAAGGTACTCCATTTAACATACATGGATTGTTTGTAATTAGAAGGCACAAAACGTCCCCTAAGTTTCTTCCTAAGCTTGGTCCATGTAGAAATACGAGTTTTCCCATTGCTTTCTCGTTTTCTTTGGACTCCTTTCAACCAAGTTTCAGCATACTTGGCTATCTTTACCTTAGCAATCTTGTACTTTTGTTCATCTTCCTCAACGTCTTTGAACTCAAAGTACCTCTCAAGTGATTGCTCCCACTCCAAGTACTTCTCAGGGTCAAGAGTACCATCAAAAAGGTCTACATCCACCTTTAGACTCTTGTCATCATATCTAGGAGGGTTTTGACGCCCATCCCTTTGTTCTTGTGTCAACAAACGAGCCATTAGAGCCATTATATTACCATGTAATTCCTCATTGGTTTCCAAGAGCCTTTGTTGGTTTTCCTCCATAATTCTAAGTCTCCTTTGGTCAATGGTTTCATTTGGGTTTGCTTGATCCATTTGGACAGAAACAACCCCCTACCTGACGCGCCAAATGATGTAAAAACTAATAGATGAATTTAGTTTAAACAAGTTAAAGAATCAAGCTTAAGCAAAGGATTGAGAGAAGGTTGGTGTTTAGGTACGTTTTTGTAGGATTTTAGGTGGGTTTTGGGGGTTGGAAAAATGTAGGTTTGTAAGGATTACTCACTTAACAAACAAGGATATGAAGGCAAGGATTTCTCACTCAACCTACTAAGTTCAAATTGTATGGAAGGATTACTCACTTGACCACTCAATCTCTTCAAGTCTAACTTGGTACAAAAACCGGTTATTTCACAAACAAATAATCAGTTTTTAAGTTCAAGCAAAAGCTCTTTTTCATTGATCAAAATCTGCTTACAAACTATAGTTACATGCCTTTTATAGGCAACTAAAAGAACTAACAAACATTGCTTAACTTAAAGAAGCAAACTGATTTATTAAAGCTTTAAACAACGAAAATGAAACTAAGCCTAAGATTACGTCTAAGTGCATCAACCTCTTGGTCTTCATATGCCCCTTAACTTCCTTATTAAACTCATGTAAATGAGCTAAACAAACAGCCACAAATTCAGCAAGAAAACCGTTGGAGGTGCATTTGTAACCCCCCCTTGATTCACGCCTCCTTCATTATTCATGCATTGAAGTTTCTCCTTGAGTTCCTCTCCATTCCCACGGCTCTCCAACTGAAATGGCTGTTCAAAATGCTTCAATTAACGTGCTTAATGAGCAATTAAGCAAGTAAATCCATGATTAAAACCAAACGGACCATGGGCAGCAAAAGAATCCAAGGTTTGGTCTTCAAATGATTTCGCAAGTATTACTTCTTTGGGCGAACCGTAACTTGGACTTGTGCTTGGACTTGGATGAAATTTGTGACTAGGACTAATAGGACTTTCGTGATTTGCATCAGCTAATTGAATCAAATGAAAGTCAAATGCATTCTACAAAGCTAATTAAATCAAATGAAAGTAAAACACATTCAAACAAAGCTAATTGATTCAAATAAAAGTCAAACACATTCAAACAAAGCTTTTTGAATCATATGAAAGTCAAATGCATTCCACAAAGCTAATTGAATTAAATGAAAGTCAAAGGCATTCTACAAAGTTTATTGAATCAATTGAAAGTGAAAAGCATTCAAACAAAGCTAATTGAATCAATTGAAAGTCAAACACATTCAAACAAAGCTAATTAAATCAAATTAAAGTCTAATGCATTCTACAAAGCTAATTAAATCAAATGAAAGTCAAACACATTCAAACAAAACGTTTTGAATCAAATGAAAGTCAAACACAATCAAACAAAACGTTTTGAATCAAATGATAGTCAAACAGATTCAAACAAAGCTTTTTGAATCAAATGAAAGTCAAATGCATTCAACAAAGCTGATTGAATCAAATGAAAGTCAAATGCATTTTTAAAAGGCTAATTGAATCAAATGAAAGTCAAATGCATTTTTAAAAAGCTAATTGAATCAAATGAAAGTCAAACACATTCAAACAAATCTAATTGAATCAAGTGAAAGTCTAATGCATTCTACAAAACTAATTGAATCAAATGAAAGTCTAATGCATTCTACAAAGCTAATTGAATCAAATAAAAGTCAAACACATTCAAAAAAAGCATTTTGAATCAAATGAAAGTCAACTGCATTCAACAAAGCTAATTGAATAAAATGAAAGTCAAACACATTCAAACAAAACTTTTTGAATCAAATGAAATTCAAATGCATTCATCAAAGCTAAATGAATCAAACGAAAGTCAAATGCATTCTACAAAACTAATTAAATCAAATGAAAGTAAAACACATTCAAACAAGGCTAATTGATTCAAATGAAAGTCAAACACATTCAAACATAGCTTTTAGAATCATATGAAAGTCAAATGCATTCCACAAAGCTAATTGAATCAAATAAAAGTCAAACAAATTCAAACTAAGGTAATTGAATCAAATGAAAGTCTAATGCTTTCTACAAAGCTAATTGAATCAAACAAAGTCAAACACATTCAAACAAACCTTTTTGAATCAAATGAAAGTCAAATGCATTCATCAAAGCCAATTGAATCAAATGAAAGTCAAATGCATTCTACAAAGCTAATTAAATCAAATGAAAGTAAAACACATTCAAACATAGCTAATTGATTCAAATAAAAGTCAAACACATTCAAACAAAGCTTTTTGAATCATATGAAAGTCAAATGCATTCAACAAAGCTAATTGAATCAAATGAAAGTTAAATGCATTCTACAAAGCTAATTGAATCAAAGGAAAGTCAAACTCATTCAAACAAAGCTAATTAAATCAAATGAAAGTCTAATGCATTTTGCAAAGCTAATTGAATCAAATGAAAGTCAAATGGATTCTACAAGGCTCATTAAATGAAATGAAAATGAAACATATTCAAATAAAGCTAATTGAATCAAATGAAATTCTATTACATTATACAAAGCTTATAGAATCAAATGAAAGTTAAACACATTTAAACAAAGCTTTTTGAATCAAATGAAAGTCAAATGCATTCAACAAAGCTAATCGAATCAAATGAAAGTTCAACACATTCAAACAAAGCTAATTGAATCAAATGAAAGTCTAATGCATTCTACAAAGCTAATTGAATAAAATGAAAGTCAAACACATTCAAAAAAAACTTTTTGAATCAAATGAAATTCAAATGCATTCATCAAAGCTAATTGAATCAAACGAAAGTCAAATGCATTCTACAAAGCTAATTAAATCAAATGAAAGTAAAACACATTCAAACAAAGCTAATTGATTCAAATGAAAGTCAAACACATTCAAACATAGCTTTTAGAATCATATGAAAGTCAAATGCATTCCACAAAGCTAATTGAATCAAATGAAAGTCAAACAAATTCAAACTAAGCTAATTGAATCAAATGAAAGTCTAATGCTTTCTACAAAGCTAATTGAATCAAATAAAGTCAAACACATTCAAACAAACCTTTTTGAATCAAATGAAAGTCAAATGCATTCATCAAAGCCAATTGAATCAAATGAAAGTCAAATGAATTCTACAAAGCTATTTAAATCAAATGAAAGTAAAACACATTCAAACAAAGCTAATTGATTCAAATAAAAGTCAAACACATTCAAACAAAGCTTTTTGAATCATATGAAAGTCAAATGCATTCAACAAAGCTAATTGAATCAAATGAAAGTTAAATGCATTCTACAAAGCTAATTGAATCAAATGAAAGTCAAACTCATTCAAACAAAGCTAATTAAATCAAATGAAAGTCTAATGCATTTTACAAAGCTAATTGAATCAAATGAAAGTCAAATGGATTCTACAAGGCTCATTGAATGAAATGAAAATCAAACATATTCAAATAAAGCTAATTGAATCAAATGAAATTCTATTACATTATACAAAGCTTATAGAATCAAATGAAAGTTAAACACATTTAAACAAAGCTTTTTGAATCAAATGAAAGTCAAATGCATTCAACAAAGCTAATTGAATCAAATGAAAGTTAAACACATTCAAACAAAGCTAATTGAATCAAATGAAAGTCTAATGCATTCTACAAAGCTAATTGAATAAAATGAAAGTCAAACACATTCAAAAAAAAACTTTTTGAATCAAATGAAATTCAAATGCATTCATCAAAGCTAATTGAATCAAACGAAAGTCAAATGCATTCTACAAAGCTAATTAAATCAAATGAAAGTAAAACACATTCAAACAAAGCTAATTGATTCAAATGAAAGTTAAACACATTCAAACATAGCTTTTAGAATCATATGAAAGACAAATGCATTCCACAAAGCTAATTGAATCAAATGAAAGTCAAACAAATTCAAACTAAGCTAATTGAACCAAACGAAAGTTTAATGCTTTATACAAAGCTAATTGAATCAAATAAAGTCAAACACATTCGAACAAACCTTTTTGAATCAAATGAAAGTCAAATGCATTCATCAAAGCTAACTGAATCAAATGAAAGTCAAATGCATTCTACAAAGCTAATTAAATCAAATGAAAGTAAAACACATTCAAACAAAGCTAATTGATTCGAATGAAAGTCAAACACATTCAAACATAGCTTTTTGAATCATATGAAAGCAAATGCATTCCACAAATCTAATTGAATCAAATGAAAGTCAAACAAATTCAAACTAAGCTAATTGAATCAAATGAAACTCTAATGCTTTCTACAAAGCTAATTGAATCAAATAAAGTCAAACACATTCAAACAAAGCTAATTGATTCAAATAAAAGTCAAACACATTCAAACAAAGCTTTTTGAATCATATGAAAGTCAAATGCATTCCACAAAGCTAATTGAATTAAATGAAAGTCAAAGGCATTCTACAAAGTTTATTGAATCAATTGAAAGTGAAAAGCATTCAAACAAAGCTAATTGAATCAATTGAAAGTCAAACACATTCAAACAAAGCTAATTAAATCAAATTAAAGTCTAATGCATTCTACAAAGCTAATTAAATCAAATGAAAGTCAAACACATTCAAACAAAAAGTTTTGAATCAAATGAAAGTCAAACACATTCAAACAAAACGTTTTGAATCAAATGATAGTCAAACAGATTCAAACAAAGCTTTTTGAATCAAATGAAAGTCAAATGCATTCAACAAAGCTGATTGAATCAAATGAAAGTCAAATGCATTTTTAAAAAGCTAATTGAATCAAATGAAAGTCAAATGCATTTTTAAAAAGCTAATTGAATAAAATAAAAGTCAAACACATTCAAACAAAACTAATTGAATCAAATGAAAGTCTAATGCATTCTACAAAACTAATTGAATCAAATAAAAGTCAAACACATTCAAACAAAGCTTTTTTGAATCATATAAAAGTCAAATGCATTCAACAAAGCTAATTGAATCAAATGAAAGTTAAATGCATTCTACAAAGCTAATTGAATCAATTGAAAGTCAAACTCATTCAAACAAAGCTAATTAAATCAAATGAAAGTTTAATGCATTTTACAAAGCTAATTGAATCAAATGAAAGTCAAATGGATTCTACAAGGCTCATGGAATGAAATGAAAATCAAACATATTCAAATAAAGCTAATTGAATCAAATGAAATTCTATTACATTATACAAAGCTAATTGATTCAAATGAAAGTCAAACACATTCAAACAAAGCTTTTTGAATCATATGAAAGTCAAATGCATTCCACAAAGCTGATTGAATCAAATGAAAGTCTAATGCTTTCTACAAAGCTAATTGAATCAAATGAAAGTCAAACTCATTCAAACAAAGCTAATTAAATCAAATGAAAGTCTAATGCATTTTACAAAGCTAATTGAATCAAATGAAAGTCAAATGGATTCTACAAGGCTCATTGAATGAAATGAAAATCAAACATATTCAAATAAAGCTAATTGAATCAAATGAAATTCTATTACATTATACAAAGATTATAGAATCAAATGAAAGTTAAACACATTTAAACAAAGCTTTTTGAATCAAATGAAAGTCAAATGCATTCAACAAAGCTAATTGAATCAAATGAAAGTTAAAACACATTCAAACAAAGCTAATTGAATCAAATGAAAGTCTAATGCATTCTACAAAGCTAATTGAATAAAATGAAAGTCAAACACATTCAAAAAAAACTTTTTGAATCAAATGAAATTCAAATGCATTCATCAAAGCTAATTGAATCAAACGAAAGTCAAATGCATTCTACAAAGCTAATTAAATCAAATGAAAGTAAAACACATTCAAACAAAGCTAATTGATTCAAATGAAAGTCAAACATATTCAAACATAGCTTTTAGAATCATATGAAAGTCAAATGCATTCCACAAAGCTAATTGAATCAAATGAAAGTCAAACAAATTCAAACTAAGCTAATTGAACCAAACGAAAGTTTAATGCTTTATACAAAGCTAATTGAATCAAATAAAGTCAAACACATTCAAACAAACCTTTTTGAATCAAATGAAAGTCAAATGCATTCATCAAAGCTAACTGAATCAAATGAAAGTCAAATGCATTCTACAAAGCTAATTAAATCAAATGAAAGTAAAACACATTCAAACAAAGCTAATTGATTCGAATGAAAGTCAAACACATTCAAACATAGCTTTTTGAATCATATGAAAGCAAATGCATTCCACAAATCTAATTGAATCAAATGAAAGTCAAACAAATTCAAACTAAGCTAATTGAATCAAATGAAACTCTAATGCTTTCTACAAAGCTAATTGAATCAAATAAAGTCAAACACATTCAAACAAAGCTAATTGATTCAAATAAAAGTCAAACACATTCAAACAAAGCTTTTTGAATCATATGAAAGTCAAATGCATTCCATAAAGCTAATTGAATTAAATGAAAGTCAAAGGCATTCTACAAAGTTTCTTGAATCAATTGAAAGTGAAAAGCATTCAAACAAAGCTAATTGAATCAATTGAAAGTCAAACACATTCAAACAAAGCTAATTAAATCAAATTAAAGTCTAATGCATTCTACAAAGCTAATTAAATCAAATGAAAGTCAAACACATTCAAACAAAAAGTTTTGAATCAAATGAAAGTCAAACACATTCAAACAAAACGTTTTGAATCAAATGATAGTCAAACAGATTCAAACAAAGCTTTTTGAATCAAATGAAAGTCAAATGCATTCAACAAAGCTGATTGAATCAAATGAAAGTCAAATGCATTTTTAAAAAGCTAATTGAATCAAATGAAAGTCAAATGCATTTTTAAAAAGCTAATTGAATAAAATAAAAGTCAAACACATTCAAACAAAACTAATTGAATCAAATGAAAGTCTAATGCATTCTACAAAACTAATTGAATCAAATAAAAATCAAACACATTCAAACAAAGCTTTTTGAATCATATAAAAGTCAAATGCATTCAACAAAGCTAATTGAATCAAATGAAAGTTAAATGCATTCTACAAAGCTAATTGAATCAATTGAAAGTCAAACTCATTCAAACAAAGCTAATTAAATCAAATGAAAGTTTAATGCATTTTACAAAGCTAATTGAATCAAATGAATGTCAAATGGATTCTACAAGGCTCATGGAATGAAATGAAAATCAAACATATTCAAATAAAGCTAATTGAATCAAATGAAATTCTATTACATTATACAAAGCTAATTGATTCAAATGAAAGTCAAACACATTCAAACAAAGCTTTTTGAATCATATGAAAGTCAAATGCATTCCACAAAGCTGATTGAATCAAATGAAAGTCTAATGCTTTCTACAAAGCTAATTGAATCAAATGAAAGTCAAACTCATTCAAACAAAGCTAATTAAATCAAATGAAAGTCTAATGCATTTTACAAAGCTAATTGAATCAAATGAAAGTCAAATGGATTCTACAAGGCTCATTGAATGAAATGAAAAATCAAACATATTCAAATAAAGCTAATTGAATCAAATGAAATTCTATTACATTATACAAAGCTTATAGAATCAAATGAAAGTTAAACACATTTAAACAAAGCTTTTTGAATCAAATGAAAGTCAAATGCATTCAACAAAGCTAATTGAATCAAATGAAAGTTAAACACATTCAAACAAAGCTAATTGAATCAAATGAAAGTCTAATGCATTCTACAAAGCTAATTGAATAAAATGAAAGTCAAACACATTCAAAAAAAACTTTTTGAATCAAATGAAATTCAAATGCATTCATCAAAGCTAATTGAATCAAACGAAAGTCTAATGCATTCTACAAAGCTAATTAAATCAAATGAAAGTAAAACACATTCAAACAAAGCTAATTGATTCAAATGAAAGTCAAACACATTCAAACATAGCTTTTAGAATCATATGAAAGTCAAATGCATTCCACAAAGCTAATTGAATCAAATGAAACTCAAACAAATTCAAACTAAGCTAATTGAATCAAATGAAAGTCTAATGCTTTCTACAAAGCTAATTGAATCAAATAAAGTCAAACACATTCAAACAAACCTTTTTGAATCAAATTGAAAGTCAAATGCATTCATCAAAGCCAATTGAATCAAATGAAAGTCAAATGAATTCTACAAAAGCTATTTAAATCAAATGAAAGTAAAACACATTCAAACAAAGCTAATTGATTCAAATAAAAGTCAAACACATTCAAACAAAGCTTTTTGAATCATATGAAAGTCAAATGCATTCAACAAAGCTAATTGAATCAAATGAAAAGTTAAATGCATTCTACAAAGCTAATTGAATCAAATGAAAGTCAAACTCATTCAAACAAAGCTAATTAAATCAAATGAAAGTCTAATGCATTTTACAAAGCTAATTGAATCAAATGAAAGTCAAATGGATTTCTACAAGGCTCATTGAATGAAATGAAAATCAAACATATTCAAATAAAGCTAATTGAATCAAATGAAATTCTATTACATTATACAAAGCTTATAGAATCAAATGAAAGTTAAACACATTTAAACAAAGCTTTTTTGAATCAAATGAAAGTCAAATGCATTCAACAAAGCTAATTGAATCAAATGAAAGTTAAACACATTCAAACAAAGCTAATTGAATCAAATGAAAGTCTAATGCATTCTACAAAGCTAATTGAATAAAATGAAAGTCAAACACATTCAAAAAAAACTTTTTGAATCAAATGAAATTCAAATGCATTCATCAAAGCTAATTGAATCAAACGAAAGTCAAATGCATTCTACAAAGCTAATTAAATCAAATGAAAGTAAAACACATTCAAACAAAGCTAATTGATTCAAATGAAAGTTAAACACATTCAAACATAGCTTTTAGAATCATATGAAAGTCATGCATTCCACAAAGCTAATTGAATCAAATGAAAGTCAAACAAATTCAAACTAAGCTAATTGAACCAAACGAAAGTTTAATGCTTTATACAAAGCTAATTGAATCAAATAAAGTCAAAACATTCGAACAAACCTTTTTGAATCAATGAAAGTCAAATGCATTCATCAAAGCTAACTGAATCAAATGAAAGTCAAATGCATTCTACAAAGCTAATTAAATCAAATGAAAGTAACACATTCAACAAAGCTAATTGATTCGAATGAAAGTCAAACACATTCAAACATAGCTTTTTGAATCATATGAAAGCAAATGCATTCCACAAATCTAATTGAATCAAATGAAAGTCAAACAAATTCAAACTAAGCTAATTGAATCAAATGAAACTCTAATGCTTTCTACAAAGCTAATTGAATCAAATAAAGTCAACACATTCAAACAAAGCTAATTGATTCAAATAAAAGTCAAACACATTCAAACAAAGCTTTTTGAATCATATGAAAGTCAAATGCATTCCACAAAGCTAATTGAATTAAATGAAAGTCAAAGGCATTCTACAAAGTTTATTGAATCAATTGAAAGTGAAAAGCATTCAAACAAAGCTAATTGAATCAATTGAAAGTCAAACACATTCAAACAAAGCTAATTAAATCAAATTAAAGTCTAATGCATTCAACAAAGCTAATTAAATCAAATGAAAGTCAAACACATT